>NW_019946420.1:52175-57007 GCF_002910315.2 Salvelinus sp. IW2-2015 | reverse complement strand
CCGCATTTGACAGTGATGAGGTGTCGTCTTGACCGCGACCGCTGCGGATACAGGCAATGAGGCATGATCACTTGAGATCTATGATTGAAGACAGCAGAGGTCATATTGCATGGGAGGCAGCTTCTGTCAGGATAATTCTATTAGAGGTGCCCATGTTTACGGATTTTAGGGTTTGTTACCTGGGTTCCTTGATTACTTTTCGTTGAGTTGAGGGCTCAAGCTTGTGATTAGTAGGCACTTGCCGTAAGTGTGTTAAGCCATATCCCCAGTTTACTGTCAGTCACCTAACAAAGGACAAACTCTGGAAGCTTAGATAGTGGGAGCGATAATTTCACAAGATGTGCCAGAGGCTACAGCTGGAGCGTAGAGGGGGGTCACGTAGCAGCGGCAACAGTGAGGAGTCACTTATTTCATGGAGAATAATTTTAAAATCCTAAAGTCAACTGTTTGGGAATAGACTGGAAAGTATGACAAGAACTTTGCATGCTATTTCTGCGTAGGATTGCACTCCTCCCCCTTTGGCAGCCTTCTATTGACGGATAAGTGTTACTTAGTTGGTATGCAAATCCGTCTCAGAATTGGTTTCTGTGGCCCTTCTAAGCCGGATCTCAGACACGGCAAGACTCAGGAGTTTCGCACAGGTGTGCTAAAGACACAGTAACGAGTACAGGCCAAATTAAGGAGGGAGAGCTTCTCGATTTGACATGCATGATGCCTCCAAGCTTTTTCCGATCACGAATCCTAACCAACATTGAGGTGACTGGGACATGCAGCGCCTGGTCCATCTACCTCCACATCAACCCGGACGAACAGAGCCGACGTAGGAGCGATGAGGTACGCTAAAGGCTATCAAACCTGTCGCCTAGCCAGGGGCGCAAAAGGCAGATTCCATGGCTGACGAATAAAAAATAGGCACATTATGGCGTTGGGCCTAATAATGCTCGTCGCCCAGGCAGGGCCTACATGGGGCAGTGGCGTACAGGGAGGCAAGCCCACCGGCACCTGGTGATGATCAAGAGAGTTGTATCTCTGACTGCTGGGTTCATATGGTGACGGTCACCGCAGTGTGGGGTGGGACGAAGGGTCCCATCAGAGGTGACGCGTACGGGAGAGCCTGGAACCTACGGGGTCATTGCAAACCAAAACAATGTAGCTAGGCCGAACAACCAGTATGGCAAGAGCATTGATAGTTTGAGGAGACATACAATAAAGGCATAATAGTGAGTTGCAGGTCTTATTGTGGAGCTAGCTAAAACAACAGGGAGATACACAGCAGCTGTCATTTAACACAGCAGCAACGGTAAAAATTGCGACGACTAGCAGAGAGGGTCGGCATTTAAACTAACACACAGATTCCTGAGTATTAAACACCAGAGCCGACAGATAAACCACCACAAATAACGAACCTGGATACCGTGAATTAATGGACAGTCAAAGCAAGCAAATCAGCTATGTAGCCATAGTGTCCTACGTCTCCCAGGGGGCCGCAGTCCGTAGATTGGGTAGTTGATGGCCTCCCACTAGCTAGCCCGCTGCGTAAGATTGTTCATAGTAGACCTGTGTCAGAGTAAAAGCCGATCTGCTCCAAGACAGCCTACACGATAGCGGGCCGCAGTTAGGCATATGGGCGTTTCAGGTAGGCGGAGGGAGGGCGCAGCCTGGACAAGTACTCCCTTCAGCAGATAACGGTTCGCCAGTCTTGAAGCCCGCGTTGGGGCTCCGCATCGCAGTAAAACGGGTCCGGATACGTTAATTGTAAGCCCAGAGAAGTGCTGATGAACTTTTCAGCTTGGCTAGTCCGGAAATCTGTTTTGCTCCGCGGAATTTGATGTTAGCAATCCAGTCACTCGTGATCAAGCAGCTAGTTTAGCGCCAAGATCCAGGTTAATACGTCATAAGATATCGTAAAAATTCGGGATATGGAGAGAAAATCACGTGTTGGTATGCTCTTGGATCTGCAGGTCGCGTTGTTACACACAACTGGCACATAGTTTTCCAGCAGGAGCTGAAAAGCTGCTTAGCTGATAGCTGTGTGTAGCTACCCACTATCACACGTTAGCTTGTGAGCCGGCTTACTTCTGGCAGATAGACATTAACTCCCTCGGGCAGCATAACGCGGTATCCCCAGTCTGTAGAAGCCCGGCGGGCTCCGCATCGGCAGCTAAAACGGGGACGGATAGGTGCATAGCTAGCCCAGGGCAGTGGCTCGACTGGAACTCTCTCTCAGCTTTGGCTAGCTCCGCGGATAACTTGGTGTTTAGCTCCGGGATTGCATCGTTTTAGCCATGGCACAGCACCCCTCCACCCCACCCCAATAGTCACCTCGGCCCATAAGCACTAGTTAGCTCGCAAGATCCAGGTGTATAGGTCCAGAGCTTGCGGTAAAGATCCGGGATCTGGAGAGAACAATAGGTCTGGTAGTGCTCTGGTCTGAGTTCGCGTTGTACAAAACTGGCAATAGTTTTCAGAGCTAAAGGATAGCTGATAAGCGCTAGCTGTGGTTAGCTGAACTACTCACGTTAGCTTGTGAGCTGGCTAACTACTGGCTAGCTTCTGTTGTAGATTTCGGATACGAGGTGAATAATACCTTTGAGGAGAAAAAAAGCAGATCCGCACCACGTTTGGTGAGGTAGGTTGCAGGAGAGTGTTTTGAAGTTGAGTTTTTAAGAAGAAAAAATATATATATAAAAAGAAATGCGAAGAAAAATATATAAAAAATATATACACGGGACAGGACGAGGACAAAGGACATCTGACTGCTACGCCATCTTGGATTCGAATCGGACTTAAGTCCCATTTCCATTGGAGCTTTTGGGCCAAATTCCGATCTGCGTCGAGTGGAATTCTCAAATTGGAGCTTGGACAGAAGAAACCCGGACCAGCGCAGCTTAGTTTTCACAAGTGATTCTAGACCGTTTTGAATTCGGTCTGCTGACTCTTACTATGCAACCACCAGCTGACCACAGCTGAATTCTGACATGTTTAGCTCGTCTGGGTTTGTTGCAGTTATCTAGCACACGAACTGCAGTAGACAGACACTTTAGCTCAATCAAACCATTTGTTTTTTGCAAGAAAACTGTTACGAGAGCAGTCAGCCCTTGAATGACAGCTAGCATGCTAATGTTAGCTAGCAAGAGGTTTTTGCTAGTCAGGTCATATTGGTACATTATTGAAAGCTAACCTAGCAAGCTAGAGCTAAATGCCATGGCAAACAAGGTAGGAATTAAGCTAGCTTGTTAAGCTAACCAAGACTTGGCTAACTGACATTGGCAAGAGTATGGCGTAATGTTAGTTACAGCGTGTTGAGGGTGAAATATATTATTTCTTCAACATCTCGCTAGCTTCCTAGATATCTAGCTAGTTGTAGCCAGTGGACTTCCTACAAAATCTAGTTAGCTAGCTAGCAACATTAGCAAAGCTAGCTAGCTGCACAGTCACATTGGCTACCTAGCAACATTAAATCATTTCTAAGTTCTAGAGGCACTGGAAACGCAATTCGAGCCAGCTCACCAGGGCCAGCCAGCCAGCCCACCAGGGCCAGCCCACCAGGGCCAGCCAGCCAGCCCACCAGGGCCAGCCAGCCAGCCCACCAGAGCCAGTCCAACCTGGGTTGACTTTAAAGTTCCAAAGGAACCCGAGGCTTTAGAGTGGAGAAGGGTGCAGACCTCTAATAGAGGTCTGAGATGTACCAGGTTGACTCTGTTTAGATGGACTCTGCCAGCCAGATAACTAGTCTAGGCAAACTGCAGCAAGCGCTCTTATTTACTCAAAGAGCTACTTTCCCACCATAGGGAAATGCATGACCGCAGCACACAGCAGGCAGGAACACAGACACAAACATAGTGTCTAGTGCTTCCAGCTGAATGGCTGCAGGCAGGTGCTTTCCTTTGCTGGCTACAAGCCCTGCTGTCAGGCAGGCCAGGAACATCTGTTTGGGATCCCCTGGGGTTGAAATCCTGCTGTGGCCATCTTTACATTTCACAATTCTCATTGAGTCATCCTCGATGTTGTTTCCCTTCAAGTTTGTTTGTCAAATGTTGTGATATTGAGGAGTGACACTTTCTTCAACGTTATCTAATCTTTTGATGTGCCCTGCTCTATGGATGAATGATACTGTACAGTGAAAACAATGTCAGCTACAGCCAAAACCAGTCTATCATTTAGGTTAGGCTAAAGACCAGACTTGGTATCCTCTGGCATTGGAAATGGACTCTTTCAGAAGCACAGTCCTGTCCCTCTGCTGTTTGACGAGAGGATGTTCTTCAACAGAAATGGGCTGAGAGCAGAAGCAGAGTGTTAAAGTTGATGGCATTTGTCAGCCAAACTGCTGAGAAATGACGGGGACAGTAGTGAAAGTCTAACTGAGTCCAAATCACGTTACAAATACTAGACGTGTGTAGTAGTCTGGCTAGAAGGACTGAGGGCCTTGTTAGTAGTCTGGCTAGAAGGACTGAGGGCCTTGTTAGTAGTCTGGCTAGAAGGACTGAGGGCCTCCTGGAGAGATACCTCCTGTAGGTTTTAACTCCAACCCTGTTCCTGAGAGATATACCATCCTGTAGGTTTTAACTCCAACCCTGTTCTAGAGAGTACCATCCTGTAGGTTTTAACTCCAACCCTGTTCCTGGAGAGATACATCCTGTAGGTTTTAACTCCAACCCTGTTCCTGGAGAGATACCATCCTGTAGGTTTTAACTCCAACCCTGTTCCTGGAGAGAACCATCCTGTAGGTTTTAACTCCAACCCTGTTCCTAGAGAGATACCATCCTGTAGGTTTTAACTCCAACCCTGTTCCTGGAGAGATACCATCCTGTAGGTTTATACTCCAACCCTAT
>NW_019946420.1:37969-45937 GCF_002910315.2 Salvelinus sp. IW2-2015 | reverse complement strand
TGCCATTTGATTACCTGTTCAGGATTCTTATGGCTGGGGGAAAACAACAAACCAACACGAAAGATACAATTTATATAGAATAGCCCACTTACTGATGATGAAAAGTACTGATATTCCCAAATATTGAAGCGTTGTCATTTTATAGTTTCTCAATTACTTGGATTTCAGATGGTCTTTCACAGCCCCGCTTCATTTGCTCTACGCTCTTTCAGGCGGTGCGCCCGGTTAATAGTTTAGTTAGGGCAGTTTAGGGCCCCCTCCCTGTTCGTTTTTCCGCGTCACTTCGCGTCATACTTTAACTCTTCCTTTTATCGGCGGATATCCAAAAGGGCTCGCTTTGTAAGAGCTCTATGTTATTGTATACCAGCGCATTAAGTATAGGTACCCGCAGCTATTCAATATTTGGAGCAGCTACCTTAGTCTCTCCATCGGGTGCTCTCCCTGTACCATCTCGGTTTTGTCTTTCGTTCCTTGTTTTTATTACTCTGTGTCCAGCTGTCCAACTGGGCGATACTCGGGTTGGCTAGCGGTATTGCGGCGTGACGGTTGTCTTAGTTGTCTGTGTAGACAGGGAGAGTACGTGACTGCACAAAAGGGAACTGGATCAATTGCACAATGGATCCCGTTTCCCAAAAGCTTAAAAAAAAAGTTAAATCAGTAGACCTTCATAGGAACAAATTTAAATCTCGGAGCTGTTTCCCAAAGCAATCTTTATTATTTGCACCCCTTAAAAAAGCTTCGTCCAATCTATCGCTAAAACTTGCAAAGTCGACTACAAATAAAGTTCACTCTTTTGCAGATTGATACGCAGCAATGATAAAAAAAAATTATTGAATTGAAAAACCGAGATTATTCCATTTCGAATTGTTCAATCAAATGAGTTATCAGAATGGACGCACAAACCTAAATTCTTTACCAAATTTGCTTCTGCGGGCTTGTTCAAAGCAACGACTACATTGGATGCTCAGACTGGGATCTCTCACCATCAGAAACCTCACCATCAACGACACGACTTTATCAGCTTTCAAAATCATCCGTGAACAGGTCACCTACCACAATTTTCATTCACCAGTCTACATTGAGTAGTTTTAAATTCAAATCAAAGAGACCAGTTTCAATCAACATCGAAACCAAGATCTGTATTTACAGTTAAATTGTTATGGGTAAATCCACACAATTCTCTTGCTATCTGTTCATGGATGGAAATAATCTTTCAGGCTGGCATCTTTAGTCATGTTATGTCAATAATCACTGTAAACTGTATGGTCTCCAGGGCTTTCCCAGCTTCAGTGCCTACTTCCTAACATCAAAATCACCCCACAAATCCCCCAGTAGACAGTCGGTTGTCAGTGGGAGCTGTTCCGGTGGTGTGTTCTGTGGCGAACGGGAAAGAGTAACTTGTTGCTGGTACAGAGGAGAGGAAGAACGGAAACCCATTCACTCTGAATGGCACCACATACATAAATCCATGTCTCAAGGCTTTAAAAAAATCCAATTTACGGCCGTCTCCTCACCTTCTTCTACATGATTGAAGTTAGATTCATAGGGTGAATCAATTGCCTCGTTAAATAAAGGTTTAAGTAAAAAAATACAAGAATCGAAGCTTTCCCTGGATCCCCTGGTAGTCTACAGTATGGACATCACTCCGCCGGCCACTACCCCGCCGCGCCCACGAAGCCGCACACAGACCACGAAGGCCACTCAGTCCTTTCTAGCCAGACTACTAACAGGCCCTCAGTCCTTCTAGCCAGACTACTAACAAGGCCTCAGTCCTTCTAGCCAACTACTAACAAGGCCCTCAGTCCTTCTAGCCAGACTACTAACAAGGCCCTCAGTCCTTCTAGCCAGACTACTAACGAGGCCCTCAGTCCTTCTAGCCAGACTACTAACAAGGCCCTCAGTCCTTCCAGCCAGACTACTAACAAGGCCCTCAGTCCTTCTAGCCAGACTACTAACAAGGCCCTCAGTCCTTCTAGCCAGACTACTAACAAGGCCCTCAGTCCTTCTAGCCAGACTACTAACAAGGCCCTCAGTCCTTCCATCCAGACTACTAACAAGGCCTCAGTCCTTCTAGCCGAACTACTAACAAGGCCCTCAGTCCTTCCAGCCAGACTACTAACAAGGCCTCAAGTCCTTCTAGCCAGACTACCAAAACAAACAGGGTTGGAGTTAAAACCTACAGGATGGTATCTCTCTAGGAACAGGGTTGGAGTTAAAACCTACAGGAGGGTATCTCTCCAGGAACAGGGTTGACGAGCCCTGCTCTATGATGTCCTATCTATTGCTAAGGACAACGACCTCGGCGTAGTGTACAGGAAGAGCAGGCAGAGTGCTGCCACAGAAGGATAGTCTTACTGCTGCCAAACCATGTCTGTTTCGTGAGGACAGACGCAGAGACAGTCTGTCCACATCATGCTAATTTTAGCCTTGCTAACGGTCCCCATGGGAACCAGCTGTAATTTTGGTTTTGTGTTGGTTCACGCTAAATACTTCTGTGTGTTTCCCACGCATTGTTGAAAATGTTCTTACATTAACAGCATGGCTAAATGTGTTTAGTGCCATGGGAAAGTATTCAGACCCATGGACTTTTCCCACATTTTGTTAGGTTACAGCCTTATTCTAAAAAACATTCTCATCAATCTACACGCAATACCCCATGATGATAAAGCAAAAACAGGTTTTTAATTTATTATAAATAAAACAGAAATATCACGTTTACAAACAGTACCATTAGAAAAGTTTGGACACCTCATTCAAGGATTTGTACTATTTTCTACATTGTAGAATAATAGTGAAGACATCAAAACAATGAAATAACACATATGGAATCATGTAGTGACCAAAAAAAGTGTTAAACAAATCAAAATATATTTTGTATTTGAGATTCTTCAATGTAGCCACCCTTTACCTTGATGACAGCTTTGCACACTCTTGGCATTCTCTCAACCAGCTTCATGAGGCTGGGCCACTCAATGATATCCACATGTTATTAAATCATTTCATTCCAAACTGCTCGCATGTGTAAAACCAACTTGGTTCTATTTTAGACGCGCTGCAAGTCCCGCCTCTCCCGTCTACTCATTGGCTTTTAGGAGCATACTAACCCACGTGGGTGATTGAAAGATGAACGAGGTCCACAGTCCATAATAATGATGATGATGATGATGATGATGATGATGATGATGATGATGATGATGGAAACTCCTGTGAGACTGAAAACCATCTAAAGAAGAGGTGTCCAAATCATTCCACGGAGGGCCTAGTGTCTGCAGGTTTTAGTTTTTCTCCTTTAATTAAGACCTAGACAACCAGGTGAGGGAGGTTCTTTACTAATTAGTGACCTAGACAACCAGGTGAGGGAGGTTCTTTACTAATTAGTGACCTATACCCTTCAACACAGTTAAACTACTACCCCTTCTCGACCAGTAACTACTCTCACCTCTCACAGTAACTACTAGACCTCTCTGCAGAACAGTTAGTACCTACCCTCAACAGGTAATACCCTGACCCCTCTCGACAGTCATCCTACCCTCTCAGTAGACTTCTACCCTCTCGAAGTAATCCTACCCTCCCTCTACAGTAGAACTACCTACCGCTTCACGACAGTAACTACCAACCCTCTCACACAGTAACTACCCTACCCTCGTCACAGTAACACCTTCCCTGGACAAGTACTCCTGACCCTCTCACAGTAACACCCTACCACCTCTGCACACAGTAAACTACCTACCCCTCCACCAGTATACTCCCCTAGCCCTGCTTCACAGAACTACCCCCTCACCTAATCCACCTCTCACAGTAACTTACCACTTCACAATAAACCCTACACGAGCCATCTCACGTACTGCCTACCCTCTCACAGTAACTACCTAGCGCCTCTCAACGCGTAATACCCTACCCTCTCACAGTAATCCGTACCCTCAACCACTCCTACAAAACAGTAACTACCCTACCCTCTCAGCAAGTACACCTACCCTCTCACAGAACTACCCTCACCTCCTCACAGGTAAACTACCTCAGCCCCTCTCACAGTACTACCTACCCCTCCAACAGCTAAACTACCCTACCTCCCTAAACTGCCCCATCTTAGCGGTAAATACGCTCCTCTCACAGTAACTACCTACCCTTCATCACAGTAACTACCCTACCTCTCACGTACTCACAGTTAGTACTACTACCCTCTCACAGTAACTTACCCTACCTCTACCACATAACGCTACGTACCAACTCTACATACCTACTCAACACAGTAACTTACCCTACCCTGCTCAGTCTACACCTCAACACGAACAACCCTCTACAAGTTAACTACCCTACCGCTCTCACAGCAACTACCATCGCCTACGCTAGGCTTGCATCCTACGTACTACCACCCTCCAACAGTAACTACCCTACCCCTCGTCTCACAGTACTACTACCCTACCCCTCTCAGCAGTAACCTACCCTAAATCGCCCTCCCCAAACACGTAAATACCTACCCTCTCACAGTAATACTCCGACCCTCAACACGTAACTACCCACCCTCTCACAGTACATACCTACCCCTCTCACAGTAACACTACCCTACCACCTCTCACCTGTAAACTACCCACCCCTCTCACACAGTAACTACTCCTCACCAGTAACTACCTACCCTCTCACAGTAATACGCCATCACCTCCTCTTACCAGTAACTACCCACCTCACCAGTAATACTACCCCTGCTCACGTACTACCCACCCCTCTCACAGTAACTACCTACCTCTCACAGTACTACCTACCCCTCACATATATCACTAAGTCTAACTTCACACGTACTACCACTCCTCTCACCAGTAACTACCCTACCCCTCTCACAGTAACTACCACTACCCCTCTACAGTAACTCCCACCCTCTCACGAGTAACCACCCCTCAACACAGTAACTACACCTACCTCTCTACGTAACTACCACCCTCACAGTAATACCTACCTCACATCTAGAACTACCCTACCCCTCTCACAGTAACTACCCTATCCCACTTCTCAAGTAACTACCCCACCCCTCTCACAGTAACTACCTCACCCCTCTCACAGTAACACCTACCCCTATCGTAAGCTCATCACAGTAAACTACCCTACCCCTCGTAACTACCCACTTCACAGGCTACCTACCCCCCAGAACACCCCACCCTACCCAACACAGTAACTACCACCCCTCTCACAGACTAGCCTAACCGCCTCACAACAGTAACTACCCTTACCCTCTCACACGTAATCCCTACCCTCACACGTAAACACTACCCTAGCACAATCAACCGCCCCACCCTCGGCATAACGCTAAACTACTTACCCTCACACAGTACACTACCTCCCTACACGGTTAGCCTCCCTCCCTCGCACATAAACACCCCTACCCTCCTCACAGTCAACTACTCACAGCCCTCTCACAGTAACTACCCTAGACCCTCTCATTCGTAAACTACCCACCCTCTCACGAGTAACTCCTACCTCTCACAGTAACTACCTACCCTCAAAACAGTTAACTACCACCCTCTCAACAGTAACTACCTACCCCCTCCAGTACCTACCACTCCACAGACCCATCCCTCTCACATAGTAACCTCTGCAGACCATACCTTACCCTACCGTCTCACAGCTAACTACCCTACCCCCTCCATGTAACTACCCTACCCTCTCACAGTCATCACTACACCACCTCTCAAGTAACTACCTACCTCCTCTCACGTAAATCTACCTACCCTCTCACAGTAACACCCTACCCCGTACAGTAAACTACCCCTACCCCTCTCACAGTAACTACCTCCACCTCTCAAGTAACTAGCCATTTAACGCTATCACAACTACCCCTCTCACTAGTACTACGGTACCGTCTCACAGTAACATACACCCTCTCACAGTAACTACCACCCCTCTCACAGTACTACCTAACCCTCCACATGTACAGACCCCTACTCCACTCTTAGATGCTCCAGGTATCCCTTCAGCACAGGGAAAACTGGTATTTGTCAGGGTCCCGTGTTGCTGCAGGTTTCCTCCATCCGACAGCTGTTTGGTCCCAAGAAGTTCAGATCTGTGAGAGAAGGGGACGGAGAGAGAGAGAGAGAGAGAGGGGAGAAGAGGAGAGGGGGAGGAGAAGAGAGGGGGGAGGGGAGAGAGAGGGGGGAGAGAAGAGGAGGCGGGAGAGGAGAGGAGGAGGGAGGAGAGAGAGGGAGAGCGGATGGAGAAAGACAGAGGAAAGGGGAAGAGACTTAGAGATGAACGCACTGGTGAAAGCAGAACACTTATTCTTCCAGTTGCACCATGGTGGCATGTATGAGTAATGGGTGGCATTATGGAGTGATGGGGCATTATGAGTGATGGTGGCACTATGAGTAATGGTGGCACTATGGGAGTAATGTGGTCGCAGTATGAGTAATGGGTGCAGTTATGCAGTACATGGTGGCACTATGAGTAATGGTGGCTATATGCGTAATGGTGGCATATATGAGGTGGATAAGTAGTGGCGACTATAGATGGGCTTGATAATGGTTTGGCATTTATGAGTGATGGTGACACTTGATGAGATATGGTCGGCATTATGATAATCGGTGGAACACTATGCAGTGAATGGTGGCATTTAATGAGTAAGTGTGCACTATGTGTAAGTGGTGCGCATAATGAGTATGTCGACAGACTATGAGTAATGGTGACATATGAGTAGATGGTGCATTATGAGTAATGGTGCGCCTTCATGAGTTAAGTGTGGCAGCTATGTAGTAACGTGGCAATATGAGTAGGCGTGCCCAGGCTATGCGTGAAGGTGGACACGTGGTAATGTGAACTGATAAGTGGTGTACCACTATGAGTAACGGTGCCACTATAGCGTAATGTGACACTATGAGTAACGGGCACTATGCGTAAGCTGGACCACTATGAAGTAATGGATCGCCATATGCGCTGAAAGGTGACACTATGAGTAATGTGACACTATGAGTTAACCGGTCCACTATGAGCTAGCTGTGCCCTATGCGTAGTAAGGTGAAACACTGCAGTACATGGTGGCGACTTACTGAGTAACGTGAATTATGAGTAATGGTGGCACTATGAGTAACGGTGACTATATGTAGGTCATGATAATGTGGCACTATGAGTAAGGGTGGCACTGATTGAGTAACAGGTGGCACTATGCCGTAATGGTGGCATACTGATGACGATGAACTGATGCACGTATGACGTAGGGACACTATGAGTTAATGGGGCCACTATTATAAGGACTGAATTGGGTGCCACATTGCGTGAAAGGTGGCACTAATGAGTTAATGGTGACACTATGGTAACGGTGAACAAGTGAAGTATTTAAGAGAATTAGTTTGTCATTCCAACTGTACGTAGAGAGAAAAAGTGCCACTCAGTAAACAAACATTTGACCAAAGAAAATTGGAGGGGACACTATAAAACAGGCCGCCTTACGCTGAGGAAGGAACAAGACGACGGCATAGAGATAAAGTCTACTCACTTGTGACAAAGAGATGTCCTCGCCCGTTGGTATCACACAGACCTGCCATGGTTCCACACAGTCTCATGGATACACAGGTGGGGAACGGTCTTTATCAAAGTACTGCCCCTGCCAGCCATACCAGACAGGCACTGGAAAAAAACACACACACAGCACCACATGCTGCACCAAATGCACAACAGAACACCACACCACACAGCATGCGCACACACCACTACATCCAACATACACACACAACACACACACACAACACCCAGCCACCACACGCACACAACAGCACACGACACACACAGACCTCACACACCAACCAACCATGCACCGTGTGTCCACCTAGGCCGTGGGGATTGACCTAAACTATTAGATATCAGGTGTCAACTCATTCCATAAGGGCTGCAGAGTGGGGGTTCACAACCACCCTTATAAATTGATATATGTAAAAGGTCACTAATAGTAAAGAAATCTCGCCACTCCCTGGTTGTCATAGGTCACTA
>NW_019946420.1:36285-37944 GCF_002910315.2 Salvelinus sp. IW2-2015 | reverse complement strand
TTTGTGTCTGGCATTACGTGGTCACCTACATTGGTGAAAGAAATCCTCCCTTCTACCTGGGGTTGTCATAGCCGTTCAATTAGGTAGAAGAACCGTCCCTTCCACCCTGGGTTGTCGTAGCCGTCCACATTAAATTAGTAAATAGAACCTCCCTCCACATGGTTGTCTACGGTCTTTACTTAGTATAAGGTGAGGGGGAAAAAACCCCTCCCTCCCTCGGGTTGTGTAATAGGTCACTAATCTAGTGAAAGAACCGTCCTCTCACCTGCGATTGGCTAGAGGGGCTTAATTAGCTAAGAACCTCCCTCACCTGGCTTGAACAAGCTATGTTTAGGTCTTAATTTAGTAAGAAAGCCTCCCTCCACCTGGTCCGTCTAGGGTCACTAATTGTAAAGAACCTCCCGTCACCTGCGTTGGTGCTAGGGCTCACTAAGTAGTAAGAACTCCCTCAGCCTGGTTGGTCTAGGTCACTAATTAGTAGAAGAGAACGCGTCCGCTCACCTGGTTGCTCTAGACGTCAGCCGTAACTTTTAGTAAAAGAACCTCGGCCCGTCAGCCTGGATTGTGCTGAGGTCAGCTTTGGGTAGTTACTGTGAGAGGGGTAGGGTCGTTACTGTGAGAGGGGAGGGTAGTTACTGTGAGAGGGGTAGGTAGTTACTGTGAGAGGGGTAGGTAGTTACTGTGAGAGGGGTAGGTAGTTACTGTGAGAGGGTTAGGGTAGTTACTGTAAGAGGGGTAGTTAGTTACTGTGAGAGGGGTAGGTAGTTAGGGGTAGGGTAGTTACTGTGAGAGGGGTAGGCAGTTACTGTGTTGAGGGGTAGGGTAGTTACTGTTTAGAGTAGGTGGGCTGGTGACTGGCAGTATGGGTGGGTCGTCATGGTTTTCTGTTTCCTCAGTAAATGGGTGGGTCGTCATGGTTGTCTGTTTCCTCAGTAAATTGGTGGGTCGTCATGGTTTTCTGTTTCCTCAGTAAATGGGTGGGTCGTCATGGTTGTCTGTTTCCTCAGTAAATGGGTGGGTCGTCATGGTTTTCTGTTTCCTCAGTAAATGGGTGGGTCGTCATGGTTGTCTGTTTCCTCAGTAAATGGTCGTGGGGTTATGCTGAGGGCTGCTCACCGTTTAGCTAC
This sequence comes from Salvelinus sp. IW2-2015, assembly GCF_002910315.2. Classification (NCBI taxonomy): domain Eukaryota; kingdom Metazoa; phylum Chordata; class Actinopteri; order Salmoniformes; family Salmonidae; genus Salvelinus; species Salvelinus sp. IW2-2015. Next base: position 36,817 of record NW_019946420.1, on the reverse strand, counting down.
TGGATGACAGGAATACACAGAGCACACACACTATTATTATTTTATTTAACCTTTATTTAACAAGTCAGTTAAGAACAAATTCTTATTTACAGTGACGTCCTACCCCGGCCAAACCCGGATGACGCTGTGCCAATTGTGCGCCGCCCTGTGCTTGCTTGCTTGTTTTCATTCCTTTACTGGGAAGCTTAGCAGCAGTAGACATGCTCATGTTATTTATGTTCGTGCAGGGTGAGCTGCACACCGTGGACTTCCTACTAGGGCCCACCACCTCAGTGCTAACAGCATACATCTGGGTCATAGACACATATTGCTACATACAACAGCTGTAGGATCAGCAGAGGCATTTAGGGCAGTTCGAGGGACATACATTAGGTTAATTACATTGTCTACCAATGCTCCTGGTATAATGTACATTTGCTAAAGCATTATGATGACACAATGGTAGGGATTCAGGGGGTGTACTGATTGGCTGAGTGGATTCAGGGGGCGTAGGGGGGTGTACTGATTGGCTGAGTGGAGTCAGGGGGTGTAC
>NW_019946420.1:25846-28645 GCF_002910315.2 Salvelinus sp. IW2-2015 | reverse complement strand
GGTCCCTCTAAAGAGTAGAAATTCTCTACCCATGAGTCTTACCTCTCTAGTTAAACCCGGAGTCCTCTCTGATAAGAATTACAGTGTCCTCTCAGTCTCCCAGACGTAACTCTTCGTCTCCCAGTCCTCTCTTGTTCCAGGTCCTTCTCATCAGTTCCTTCCGAAGATCCTCAAATCTAAATGGACTCCCAAAGGTCTCCTCCTCTTGGTCCAGAGTCCTTTTCTCTCCCAGCGGTCCTTCTCCCCTGCTCTACCCAGGTCCTCTCAATGGTCCGGTTTTTTTCCTCTTGTCCTCCCGGGTCTCTCTAGATTTACACCAGAAGTCCTCTCCTAGCTCCCAGGTCCCTCTCTGTTGTAATACCAGAAAAGTAATTTCCTAATTTCTAATGTTCCAGGTTTCCTCTTCTGTTCACAATAGGTCCTCTCTGTTCTCCCAGGTCCTTTGTGGTCCCAGTTATCCTTCTTCTCCCAGGATCTCATAGTCTCTTCTCCCAGGTCCTCTCACTGACTCTTGCATGGCCAGTCAGCTCTTCCCACGCATAGTGTTCATGTAGATAAAGCCCTTGTGTGTCTCTCCCCCATCAGCAGAGCAGCGTGTTTCTGTCCCAACCCTGCTCTAATGGTAGGGAGCTGTGTAGAAGACCCAGTCCAGGGTTATGGGATGTGTTATGTGCAGTAGGATCTGGGGGACGCGGACTCCTGTAGCATGCAGTAAGTTCTGTATATCGCATTCCCACACACACGTCACCACCCACGACCACACAACACACACGATCACACAGTAATCACGACAGACCGAACGACTGAATCCGAGATCACACGAATATGCTGACTGAAGCACCGACCGACCGCACCGGTATGCAACGCGATCCGAACCGAAGCCGAACCGACGACGGACCATCACCATGACTGTGTCTCCTCTGTCCGCTAGATATTGATGAGTGCTCTCCTAACCCCTGTAACCACGGTGGGACCTGTCAGGATCTGGTTCATGCTTATAAGTGTCACTGTCCTCCTCAGTGGACCGGCAAGACCTGTCGCATAGGTGAGATACACACATTATTCTCTCTGTCTCCTCCCTCCTGTCTCCTCTCTCCTGTCTCCTCCCTCCTGTCTCCTCTCTCCTGTCTCCTCTCTCTGCCTCCTCACTCTGTCTCATCCTTCTGTTTCCTCCCTCTGTCTCCTCTCTGTCTCCTCGCTCTGTCTCCTGTCTCTCTGGCTCCTCTCCTTGTCTACTCTCTCCTGTCTCCTCTCTGTCTCCTCGCTCTGTCTCCTGTCTCTCTGGCTCCTCTCCTTGGCTCCTCTCTCCTGTCCCTGTCTCCTCTCCTTGTCTCCTCTCTCTCTTCCTCTTCTCTTCTTTCTACTCCTCTTCAACCTCATTTTCTCAGTTGGATTTCTCCGTTGCCTTCATTCACTGTGTCTTTCACGTTAACATAGTACTTCATGAACACGGAGGAAGTGGACTCATGATGATTATCTGTCTCCACTCGAACCATGCTGTGGTATTAATCCGCCTCCTCTCCAGATGCCAACGAATGCGACAGCGAGCCCTGTGTCAACGCCAACTCCTGCCGCAACCTGATTGGTGGATACTTCTGCGAGTGTGTCGCTGGTTGGACGGGGCTGAACTGTGACATCAGTGAGTAGAACTAAGACTGTTTCTGATTGGCTGCAGCTGTGGCGCTCTAGAACACCTGTCTCTGTCGGGACGGTGAGATGCTTAACTTCCCAATAGTGTCAGAGTTAGAAATGTAATCGATCCTTCACTATGTGGCCCAAATAGCACCCTTTCCCTTTATAGGGCACTACATAAGGACTAGGGTCCAGACGGTAGTAGGGCACTACATAAGGACTAGGGTCTACAGGGTAGTAGGGCACTACATAAGGACTAGGGTCTACAGGGTAGTAGGGCACTACATAAGGACTAGGGCCGTTCAGAGGGTAGTAGGGCACTACCTAAAGGACTTTAGGGCCCAGAGGGGGGTAGTAGGTGCCACTTACATAAGGACTCAGGGTCTAGTAGCAGTGGTAGCTAGGCACTACATAAGGACTAGGGCCCAGAGGGTAGGTAGGGCACTACATAAGGACCTAGGGTCCAGACGGTAGTGGGCACTACACATTAAGGAACCTAGGGCCCAGCAGAGGGTAGTAGGGCACTTACATAAGGACTAGGGTCCAGACGCGGTTAGTAGCGGCACTACATAGAGGACTAGGGTCTACAGGGTAGCTAGGGCAATACATAGGACTAGGGCCCAGGAGGGTAGTATGGGCACTACATAAAAAGGGACTTAGGGTCTACAGCGGGGGTAGTGGGGCACATTAACATAAGGGGATAGGGCCTTCATGCGGTAGTAGGCACTAACATCAAGGACCTACGGGAGTCTTACGAGCGGTAGTAGGGCACTACATAAAGGCTAGGGCCCCAGGAGGCGTAGTTAGCGCACTACATAAGGACTATGGGGTCTACAGAGGTAGTAGGCGCACGTACATAAGCGACTAGGGCCTACAGACGGGTAGTAGGGCACTACATAAAGAGTCGGTAGGGTCCAGAGCGGGTAGTGGGCACTGTACATAAGGGACACTAGGCTAATACAGGGTTATAGGCACTACATAAGGGACTCGTCATTAACAGCTGCGGTAGTAGTGCATGCTACATCAATGGGACTAGGGCGCCAGAGGGTTAGTAGTGCACGTACATAAGGCGTTGGATATTACAGGGGTAGTAGGGCGACTACACAAGGACTTTAGGGGTTCTACAGAGCGTAGTTAGGGCACTACATAAGGACTGTATCTCTCTGG
>NW_019946420.1:24490-25813 GCF_002910315.2 Salvelinus sp. IW2-2015 | reverse complement strand
GTGCAGATTTCTCCTAAGGCTAATTTCAGCTGTGTACAGTCAGTACAACCGGGCTTTGTTTACAGAATGACCCATTAAATCTGATAGAACACACCCCATTGATGCATTGGATTACACACCGTATTACACTTTCAAAAGGCCAAGTTGTAATCATATTTAACGCATTAAACTTAATATGCCCCTGTGTGTGTGTGTGTGTGTGTGTTGTGTGTGTGTGTGTGTGTGTGTGTGTGTGTGTGTGTGTGTGTGTGTGTGTGTGTGTGTGTGTGTGGTGTGTGTAGTGCTGTGTGTGGTGTGTGTGTGTGTGTGTGTGGTGTTGGTTGTGTGTATGGTGTGTGTATGGTGTGTGTGTGGTGTGTGTGTGGTGTGTGTGTGTCTCTAACGCTTGTTATTTTCTTCAGCGTTGTCTTCATTGTATCATTATTATTTATTAAACGTCTCCTCGTTCCCTGAAATTCCACTCTCATTGTTATTCAYGTTTTTCTTTCAGATSATTTTGATTGGAGTTTGGTTATGAWCCGGGTTATGAATGATAAACATCTTGGTAATGTAACTAGGGGGGTGCGCTCTCTGTTCATTAGCCTGTGGATGAACTAACACAATACCGTTCTATTGTGTGGCAAAGCAAACAGTTACTCTGATTCAATTCAACTCTCTCACTCTCTCTCTGTCTTTTTCCATCTCTGAAATTCTCTCTCTTTTCTTTCTCTCTCTCACACAAGCACMCACTAAGCAGATGGTTATGTGAAGAAACGACTGTGGAATAAATGGCCTTGTACTCTAGTCTTTAAAACTTCTTATGGCTGAGGGCAGTATTKAGTAGCTTGGATGAATAAGGTGCCCAGAGTAAACTGCCTGCTACTCAGGCCCAGTTGCTAATATATGCATAWCATTAGTAGATCTGGATAKAAGACACTCTGAAGTTTCTAAAACTGTTTGAATGACGTCTGTGAGTATAACAGAACTCATATGGCAGGCAAAAACCTGAGTAATTATCCAGCCAGGAAGTGGGAAATCTGAGGTTTGTAGTTTTTCAACTCATCGCCTATCGAATATACAGTGGGCTATTGGTCATATTGCACTTCCTAAGGCTTCCACTAGATGTCAACAGTCTTTAGAACCTTGTTTGATGCTTCTACTGTGAAGGAGGGGGGAATGAGGGCTCTATGAGTCAGGGGTCTGGCAGAGTGCCATGAGMTGACGATGCGCGTTCACGTGAGAGTTACACCTGCGTTCCATCGCATTTCTACAGACAAAGGAATTCACCGGTTGGAACATTATTGAAGATTTATGTTAAAAACATCCTAAAGATTGATTCTATAC
>NW_019946420.1:6994-24465 GCF_002910315.2 Salvelinus sp. IW2-2015 | reverse complement strand
TAATCAATCAATCAATCAATCGAGTTTATTTTATATAGCCCTTCGTACATCAGCTAATATCTCGAAGTGCTGTACAGAAACCCAGCCTAAAAACCCCAAACAGCAAGCAATGCAGGTGTAGAAGCACGGTGGCTAGGAAAAACTCCTAGAAAGGGAGAGTAATCAGGAATGCACTCCCAGGGAATCCCAGTTCCACAATACATGTTTGATTTGTTCCATTAAGTCCATCATTTATGTTCAAATACCTCCTTTTTGTTTGCGCGTTCAGTACAACAAATCCAAACTCACGACGCGCGCGGCAAGTCCAGGCGAATGTTCAGATGAAAAGTCATATATACTGTCACGTTCCTGACCTATTTTCTGTTGTTTTTGTATGTTGTTAGTCGGTCAGGCGTGAGTGGGGTGGGCATTTCTTATGTTTTGGTTTCTATGTTTAGGTCTTGTAATCAGCCTTATATGGTTTCTCAATCAGAGACAGTGTTTGACGTTTTCCTCTGATTGAGAACCATATATAGGTTTGGCTGTTCACACTGTTTGTTTGTGGGTGATGTCTCCTGTGTCTTTCGTGTCTGTGTATGTGCACCCACACGGACTGTTTTGGCTGTTATTTTCGTTGGATGTAGTCTGTTCCTGTCCGTGAGTTCTGCGTGTGTAGTTATGTAAGTTCCATGTTCAGGTTCGTCTACGTCGTTTTTCTTATTTTGTAATTTTCCAAGTTTTCGTATTCGGCTTTGTATTTCAAATAAATTCATTTATGTCTACATACCTCGCTGCGTGTTGGTCCGACCCATGCTCCTCCTCGTCCGAGGAGGAGCAGATTTAGAAAGCCGTTACAATTACAGTTCGTAGAAACATGTCAAATGAGGTATAGGAATCAATCTTTAGGATGTTTATAACATAAATCTTCAATAATGTTCCAACCGGAGAATTCCTTTGTCTGTAGAAATGTGAGGGGAACGCAGGTGTAACTCTCACGTGAACGCGCATCGTCATCTCATGGCACTCTGCCAGACCCCTGACTCAGTAGAGCCCTCATTCCCCCTCTACTTCACAGTAGAAGCATCAAACAAGGTTCTAAAGACTGTTGACATCTAGTGGAAGCCTTAGGAAGTGCAATATGACCAATACCCCACTGTATATTCTCATTTCGGAGACTTCCCGCGCCGAAAAAGAGATGGCCGCCTCGCTTCGCGTTCCTTGGAAAATATGCAGTTTTTGTTTATGTGTTATTATCTTCTTACATCGGTTACCCACAGCTAAATCTTAGGTTTCATTACATACAGTCGGGAGGAACTACTGAATATACGATTAACTTCAAACTCGATCATCGTTCCTTACCAGGAATATGACTTATCCCGAAACGGATCCCAGGGTTTTGCCTTCCACCCAATACAATGGATTGATCCCAGCCGGCGACCCTGTGCCGACGCCGAAAAGGGGCAACGAGCGGTCTCGGGTCAGCTTCGGGAGACGGGCACACGCGCTGCCACTCCCTAGCATACTACCGCCAATGTCCAGTCTCTTGACAAAAGGTTGATGAAATCCGAGGCACGGTAGCATTCCAGAGAGACATCAGGGATTGGCAAAACGTGCTCTGCTGTCACGGAAACATGGTAACTCAAGGACGCTAACGAGTCGGTGCAGCCAGCTGGTTTCTTCATGCATCGCGCCGACAGAAACAAAACATCTGTCCGGTAAGAAGAGGGGCCGTTGGGGTATGCCTTATGATTAACGAGAAGTGGTGTGATCATCATTAACAACAGCACAAGGAAACTCAAAGTCATTCTGTTTCACCTGATCTAGAATCCTCACCAATTCAAATGTCGACCGCATTATCTACCAAGGGAATCGTCTTCAATCATAAATCACAGCCGTATTATTACCCCCCCAAGCAGAACACGTCGATGGCCCTGAACGAACTTTATTGACTCTTTGCTAACTGGAAACCACACACCCTGAGCTGCATTTCATCGTAGCTGGGATTTTAAACAAGGCCTAATCTAAAAAACAAAACTCCCTAAATTCTATCAGCAATATCATGCTGCTACCAGGGCTGGAAAAACCCTAGATCATTGTTATACTTAATTTCCGCGGACGCATTAACCCTCCCCGCCCCCCTTCGGAAAAGCTGACCACGACTCCATTTGTTGATTTCCAGCCTACAAAACAGAAACTCAAACAACAAGCTCCCCCGGCTCAGGTTCTGGTTCACGCTGCGTCCGAACCATCTGAATCCACGCTTCAAGACTGCGTTCGATCACGCGGATTTGGAATATGTTCCGCATCGGGTCCAACAACAATATTGACCAATATTGCTGATTCGAGTGAGCGAGTTCATTAGGAAGTCTATGACGAGTCGTACCCACAGCAACGATTAAAAAACATTCCCAAACCAGAAACCGTGGATTGACGGCAGCATCCGCGTGGAAAACTGAAGCGCGAACCACTCGCTGTTTAACCAGGGCAAGGTGACGGAAGCATGACCGAATACAAACAGTGTAGCTATTTCTCTCCGCAAGCAAATCAAACAGGCTAAGTCCCAGTAAGCAGGACAAAAATCGAGTCGCAATTCAACAGCCTCAGACACAAGAGGTATTGTGGCAGCGGTGCTACAGTCAATCACGGATTACAAAAGAAAACCACCCCGTCGCGGACCAGGATGTCTTGCTCCCAGAAGGCTAAACAACTTTTTTGACCGCTTTGAGGACAATACAGTGCCACTGTAACACGCGCCCCCTACCAAAACCTGCGGCTTCTCCTCACTGCAGCCGAGGTGAGAAAACCATTTAAACGTGTTAACCCTCGCAAAGCTGCAGGCCCAGACGGCATTCACCAAGCCGCGTCCTCAGAGCTGCGCAGACAGCTGGCTGGTGTGTTGAACGGAACATTCAAATCAATCCTTATCCAGTCTGCTGTTCCCACATGCTTCAAAAGGGCCCACCATTGTTCCTGTTCCCAAGAAAGCTAAGGTAACTGAGGCTAAACACTACCGCCCCGTTAGCACTCAACTCCCGTCACATGAAGTGCTTTGAGAGACTTAGTCAAGGACCATATCACGCTCACACCCTACCGGACACCCTAGACCCACTCCAATTGCTTACCGACCCAATAGGTCCACAGACGACGCAATTCGCACCACACTGCACACTGCCCTAAACCCATCTGGACAAGAGGAGAATTACCCATTGTGAGAATGCTGTTCAGTCGATTACAGCTCAGCATTTAACACCATAGTTACCCTCCCAAACTCGTCATCAAGCTCGAGACCCTGGTCTCGACCCCCGCCCTGTGCAACTGGGTCCTGGAACTTCCTGACGGGCCGGCCCCCAGGTGGTGAGGGTACGGTAACCAACATCTCCACCCCGCTGATCCTCAAACCGGGGCCCCACAAGGCTGCTTCTGAGCCCCTTCCTGTACTCCCTGTTCAAACCCACGACGTTTGCGTGGCCATGCACGCTCCAACATCCAATGCATTCAAGTTTGCGGGATGACACATACAGTGGTAGCTTGATTACCAACAAGACGAGACGGCCTACAGGGAGGAGGTGAGGGCCCCTCGGAGTGTTAGTCAGGAAATAACTCCACACTCAAACGTCAACAAACAAAGGAGATGATTTGGACTTCAGGAAACACAGAGGAGCACCCCCCTATCCACATCGACGGGTCAGTAAGTGAGAAAGGTGGAAGTTTAAGTTGCCTCGGTGTACACATTCAACGGACAAACTGAGATTGGTCCACCCACACAGACAGCGTGTGAAGGAAGCGCAGCAGCGGCCTCTCAACCTCAGGAGGCGAGAAGAAATTCGGCTTGTCACCAAAAAGGCACTCACAAACTTCTACAGATGCCACAATCGAGAGCATCGCGTGTGGCGGGTGCTATCACCGCCTGGGTACGCAACTGCTCCGCCCACATCCGTAAGGGCTCTCCAGAGGTATGAGGTCTGCAGAATGCATCACCAGGGGAAAACTACCTTGCCCTCCAGGACACCTACACACCCCGATTCACAGGAAGCCATTAAAGAGCAGTCAGGACAAAAACAACCACCCAAGCCACTCCTGTTCACCCCGCTATCATCCAGAAGGCGAGGTCAGTACAGGTTGCATCAAAGCAGGGACCGAGAACTGAAAACAGCTTCATCTCAAGGCCATCAGCTGCTTAAACAGCCACCACTAACATTTAGCGGCCGCGCCCAACATACGACTCAACTCCAGCCCACTTTAAAAATGGGAATTGATGGAACATTATGTTAAAAATGTCACCACTAAGCCAGACTTAAACAATGCCACTAAATATAATGGTTACATACCCTACATTACCCATCTCATATGTATATACTGTACTCTAATATACATCTACCATCTTGCCATCTTTAGTAATACATGTACCACTAGCACTTTAAAACTATGCCACTTTATGTTTACATACCCTACAGTACTCATCTCATATGTAGTATACCGTACTCTATACCATCGTACTGCATCTCGCCATGCCGTTCTGTACCACCACTTCATTCATATATCTGTATGTACATATTCTTTAGTCCCTGTAGCACTTGGTGTGTGTGTGTAAGTGTAGTAGTGTGAATTGTTAAGGTTAAGATACTTGTTGGTATTACTGCATTGTCGGAACTAGGAAACACAAGGGCATTTCGCTACACTCGCATTTAACATCTGCTAACCATGTGTATGTGACTAACATAAAATTTGATTTGATTTTATTTGATGATATTCGATAGCGATGAGTTGAAAAACTACAAACCTCAGATTTCCCACTTCCTGGCTGGATAATTTCTCAGTTTTTGCCTGCATATGAGTTCTGTTATATCACAGACGTCATTCAAACAGTGTTTAGGAAACTCAGAGTGTCTTCTATCCAGATTACTAATGTATGCATATATTAGCAACTGGGCCTGAGTAGCAGGCAGTTTACTCTGGGCACCTTATTCATCCAAGCTACTCAATACTGCCCTCAGCCATAAGAAGTTTTAAAGACTAGAGTACAAGGCCATTTATTCCACAGTCGTTTCTTCACATAACCATCGCTTAGTGGGTGCTTTGTGTGAGAGAGAGAAAGAAAAGAGAGAGAATTTCAGAGATGGAAAAAGACAGAGAGAGAGGAGAGAGTTGAATTGAATCAGAGTAACTGTTTGCTTTGCCACACAATAGAACGGTATTGTGTTAGTTCATCCACAGGCTAATGAACAGAGAGCGCACCCCCCTAGTTACATTACCAAGATTTTATCATTCATAACCCGGTCATAACCAAACTCCAACAAAATATCTGAAAGAAAAATGAATAACAATGAGAGTGGAATTTCAGGGAACGAGGAGACGTTTAATAAATAATAATAACAATGAAGACAACGCTGAAGAAAATAACAAGCGTTAGAGACACACACACACCACACACACACACCACACACAACACCATAACACACACCATACACACACCATACACACACCACACACACACACACACACACACACACACACACACACACACACACACACACACACACACACACACCACACACACACACACACACACACACCACACACACACACACACACACCACACACACACAGGGGCATATTAAGTTAATGCGTTAAATATGATTACAACTTGGCCTTTTGAAAGTGTAATACGGTGTGTAATCCAATGCATCAATGGGGTGTGTTCTATCAGATTTAAATGGGTCATTCTGTAAACAAAGCCCGGTTGTACTGACTGTACACAAGCTGAAATTAGCCTTAGGAGAAATTGCACAGCTGCCACACTACAAAAGAGAAACGGAGAGTGAGAGAAAGCGAGAGGGGGGGAACGAGAGAGGAGAGAGGGATGGAAGAGTGGAGAGAGACAGAAACAGGGGAGATATGAGACAGAGGAAAAGTAAATCCCTTACTTTCACCATTCCTTATTAGAATATGCCTGAACCTGAGGAGAGAGTGAGAGAGGAGAGATGAGAAAAGGAGAGAGAGTGAGAAAATAATATGGGGGCTTTTATTTGCCATGTTACACCCAAGTGTGCACTGGAAATGTTTTAAATGTAACACCAGCAGGGAGTGGGGTCACGGCCAGGGTCACCATTCCCAACCTCCCCTGAGACACCAACAGGGAGTGGGGTCACTTCCAGGGTCACCATATCCCAACTCCCCCTGACACATCAGCAGGGAGTGGGTCACGGCAAGGGTCACCATATCCCATTCTCCCTGGAGACATCAGCAGGGAAGTGGGGTCACTTCCAGGGTCACCATATCCCAACTCCCCCGACACATCAGCAGGGAGTGGGGTCACTTCCAGGGTCACCCATATCCCAACTCCCCCTGGACATCAGCAGGGAGTGGGGTCACTTCCAGGGTCACCATATCCCAACTCCCCCTGAGCACCAACAGGGAGTGGGGTCACGTCCAGGGTCACCATATCCCATCTCTCCCTGACACACCAGCAGGAGTGGTCACGCCAGGGTCACATATCCCATCTCTCCCTGAGACACCAGCAGGGAGTGGGTCACGGCCAGGGTCACCATATCCCAACTCCCCCTGAAACACAACAGGAGTGGGTCACGGCCAGGGTCACCATATCCCATCTCTCCCTGAGACACCAGCAGGGAGTGGGGTCACGGCCCAGGGTCACCATACCCAACTCCCCTGAGACATCAGCAGGGAGTGGGTCACTTCAAGGGTCACCATACCCAACTCCCCCTGAGACATCAGCAGGGAGTGGGGTCACGGCCAGGGTCACCATATCCCAACTCCCCCTGAGACACCAACAGGGAATGGGGTCACGGCCAGGGTCAACATATCCCACCTCCCCTGAGACACCCAACAGGGAGTGGGGTCACGCCAGGGTCAACATATCCCAACCTCCCCTGAGACACCAACAGGGAGTGGGGTCACGGCCAGGGTCACCATATCCCAACTCCCCCTGAGACATCAGCAGGGAGTGGGGTCACGGCCAGGGTCACCATATCCCATCTCCCCTGAGACATCAGCAGGGAGTGGGGTGCACGGCCAGGGTCACCATATCCATCTCCCCTGAGACATCAGCAGGGAGTGGGGTCACGCAGGTCACCATATCCCATCTCCCCCTGAGACACAGCAGGGAGTGGGGTCACGGCCAGGGTCACCATATCCCAACTCCCCATGAGACACCAACAGGGAGTGGGTCACGGCCAGGGTCACCATATCCCAACTCCCCTAAGACATCAGCAGGGAGTAAGATCATCAAAGGTAAGTGAATATTTATAATGCTATTCTGATATCTGTTGACTCCACAACATGGCGGATATCTTTATGGCTTGTTTGGGCTCTGAACACTGTACTCAGATTATAGCATGGTGTGCTTTTGAAATCTGACACAGCGGTTGCATTAGGAAGAGGTTTATCTAAAGTTCCATGTATAATACTTGAATCTCTTATCAACGTTTATTATGAGTATTTCTCTAAATTGATGTGGCTCTCTGCAAAATCACCGGATGTTTTGGAGGCAAAACATTACAACACGCCAATTTAAACTGAGATTTTTATATATAAATATGAACTTCATTGAACAAAACATACATGTATTGTTTAACATGAAGTCCTATGAGTGTCATCTGATGAAGATCATCAAAGGTTAGTGATTAATTGTATTTCTATTTCAGTTTTTTGTGACTCTTCTCTTTGGCTGGAAAAATGGCTGTGTTCCTTCCATCCCTTCCCAGGTCCTTCCATTCCATTCCCAGCTCCTTCCATCCCCTTCCCAGCTCCGTCCATCCCATTCCCAGCTCATTCCATCCCCTTCCCAGCTACTTCCATCCCTTCCCAGCTCATTCCATCCCTTCCCAGCTCATTCCATCCCTTTCCAGCTCATTCCATCCCATTCCCAGCTCCTTCCATCCCTTCCCAGCTCATTCCATCCCATTCCCAGCTCCTTCCATCCATTCCCAGATCCTTCCATCCCATTCCCAGCTCCTTCCATCCCTTCCCAGCTCCTTCCATCCCCTTCGAAATCCAGTCTGAAATGGCAAATCAATGGTGGAGATCTTATAATAACTCTATGCCTTCTCTTATCGGGTGAGATCCATCAATGCCCTGGACCTCACTTTATCACGAACCCCATCAAACGGCCTATACACCCATGCTCCTCTTGCAAACGGTGGATAAAGAGTAACAGCAAAGCTTTGGACTGTTTGGAATGCGCGCAGTGGATTCATTTAAAATGCAGCGACTCTAGCTTTGGACATGGGGTCAATGAAGCTTACCGTTTCTGTCGGTGTGCTGTACCCACGGAGTGTGTGAGCACTGAAGGTGGAGTGGGACCAGAGGACTTACCGAAGGTGGAGAGTGCACCGGGGGAGGGCGGGGGTCCAGAGCAGAGCGGGGGCAACCAGAGGCGAGTGACGTGGGACATGGTGGTGAGGACGATGGAGTGGCACCTGGGGAGGGGTGCTCCATGGCGACAGAGGCAGGGCAGTGGGAAGGCAGGGCAGTGGGAAGATGGCAGCGCAGTGGGGGGCGAGTTACAAGTGGATCGGTAATTCAATGAGGCATTTGGGAAGAAGGGCTTACTTTTTGTGCACTTAAACGTCCGAAGCCTCCTACCGAAGATTGATGAGATACGCCTGTTGGTTTGCGAATCAKAGGTGTCTTATGTTTTACTGAGACATGGTTGGATTCATCTGTTTGTGACTCAGAGATTGACATAAGTAATTACTCTGTTGTCAGGAAGGATCGGAATCGGAACGGTGGGGGAATATGTGCGTTTGTAAGATCAGACATTGCTTTTAATGTCAGATCAGATTTAATCGCTGATCTGGAGATTGTCTGGCTGGATATCTGCCTTCYCAAAACCAAGCCAATTTTGTTGGGGGTGTGTTATAGGCCGCACAAGCCGAATGCATTCTATGAAGGTCTTGAAATTGTGTTGTCAAACTGTAATGATTCGCTGTTGAAGGAAATAATTTTGTTAGGGGATTTCAATACTGATGTCCAAAAAGAATAGCCCGACCCACAATGTATTTATGCACTGTTGTAGATTACTTTCTTGCTCTGACCCAAATTATAAAAGATCCTACCAGGATATGTGTGACAGTGCAAAGTACAATTGACTTAATATTGGTGTCTGATAAATCTAAACTATCGCAGAGTTTATGTAGTCTATGTAATCAGTGATCATTTTATTACATTTTGCACAAGGAGGATTTTTATAGATATATTTAAGTGTCACAAAACTGTTAGAATCAGAGGACTCAAAAAATACTGTGTAGAAAAGTTTAGGGAGGAAGTGGGTAAAATTGACTGGTCACCTGTGCTAGATAGTGTAGGGATAGACAGTGCCTGGGAAGCTTTTAAATGTAGATTCCTTGATGTGGTGAATGTGATGGCTCCCATTAGACGGGTCAGGGTAAAGCAGAGATCTAGCCTTTGGTTTAATCATGAGATTCTAGAATCTATCCAAGCAAGGAATAAGGTTTTTAAGAAATTTAAGGACTCTCAAGAGCAGCATGATTTTGTCCTATATAAATGTCACAGAAATGAAGCACAGAGCAGGATGGATGAAGCTAAGAGGGGTTACTTTGCTGAGAAAATAATTGAAAACAAAAATGACCAAAATGCGTTGGAAATCCTTTAAGGAACTAGGCTGTAGTAGTACTACCAAAACAAATTAAACAGTATTGGACTGAACATCAAAGGGGAGATGGTATATGAAAAGGCAGAGGTTGCCAATGAATTCAACTCTTTTTTTACTTCTGTTGCCAGCAAGCTGGTTAGCAAGCTGCCACAGTTCTGGTTTGTATGGAAGCAACCAAGTCAAGAAGTATTATGTAGAGTTAGGGGTTCAGCCAAACTCTTTTACTTTTGCAAAGGTAGCAACAGCCAAAATAATCAGTATGCTGGCAGAGTTTAAATGCTCCAAAGCCACGGCCTGGATAATATTCCCTGCAAGTTTCTAATAGATTTGCTGAGCAAATTGGCCCTTGTATTACGCATATTCTCTCTCTTGACAAGGCACCTTTCCCAGGGACATGAAACAAGCTAAAGTTATACCTCTGTATAAGAAGGGGATAAAGTCTGACCCTGGGAATTATAGGCCTGTATCTATCCTCTGTGTAACATCAAAGATCCTGGAGAGAATTGTACATGAGCAAATGTATGAATATGTTAACAAACAGGGTCTAATGTATGATTTTCAGTCGGGTTTTAGAAAAACATACACCACTGATTCATGTCTACTTTACTTGACTGACTTCATCAGGAAAGAGATTGATGAGGGAAATCTGTGTGGAATGGTACTGCTTGACCTACAGAAGGCCTTTGATACAGTTAACCACTGTCTCCTAATCTCCAAACTGGAGGCACTGGGGTTAAGCAGTATCCCTCTAGGCTGGRTAAAGTCCTATTTATCAGGAAGGGAGCAAGTAGTAGATGTTAATGGTTCACTGTCTCAGGCAAAACCAATGAGTTGTGGCGTTCCGCAGGGGAGCGTGCTTGGGCCTCTGCTGTTTTTATTGTATATTAATGATATGAAAGATGCTTGTTCTTGCCGTCTTTTTCTTTATGCGGATGACTCTACACTTCTGGTGTCTCACAAAAGTAAAACTATGTTGGAGAGCATACTTAGCACAKAGCTTACTAACATTAGCAAATGGCTTGGAGATAATAAGCTATCTCTGCACTTAGGGAAAACTGAAGCAATTATTTTTGGATCCAGACCTAAATTGTGTAGGTTGTCTGAAATCAGAGTGGAGAGGACTAAGTTTTTGGCTAGAAAGTCCAAGCTGCTTGACAAGGACTCCTTGAAAGTGCCAGCTACTGCCCTCATTCAATGCCATTTTGACKATGCTAGTACTTCCTRGTTTGGGGCTTATCTAAACTTATGAAGGGGAAGCTCCAGATAGCSCAGAATAAGTTGATCGGGGTCGTTTTGAAGGTGAGTCCACTTACTCACATAGGCAGGAGCTGCTTTCAGGAATTTAMCTGGCTGCCTGTTGAGGCTAGGGTGTCCCAGATTAGACTAGGTTTGGTTTACAGGAGAATTTATGGTCCTGCGCCCAGATATTTAAGTGATTACTTTCCTCTTGTTAGGGATGCACACAATCACAGCACCAGATCAGGTGTTGCTGATGTGTGCTTAAACAGGTTCAGGAGTAATGCTGGGAAAGGTACTTTCTTGTATACTGGAGCCTCATAATGGAATGAGTTGCCTCTGCCTATAAAAACAACGTCCTCCCTGGACAGCTTTAAAAATAAAGTAAAAATATGTTTGATGTCTTCTGTGCCCATACGAATAACCCCTATGATGTAACTGGAATGATGAGATAGATATTCTTCTTTTATTTTTTATTTTTATTATTTCACTGCCATACTGTGTTCGATCTTGTATAGCCATCTTGTCTCAAGAGGTCCACAACGGAAATAAGTCCCAGACTGTATTGTGTGTTATCCTCAATGATTGTATTCATGTGCATGTATTGCTTTTAAGTTTTATGTGTTTTTTTTTTTTAAATGGTCTAATTAATAAACGAAACAAAACTAAATTCCCAGGTCCGTCCATCCCTTCCCAGCTCATTCCATCCCATTCCCAGTTCCTTCCATCCCATTGCCAGGTCCTTCCATCCCATTCCCAGCTCCTTCCATCCCTTCCTAGCTCCTTCCATCCCTTCCCAGCTACATTCAGCATCTTTCTAGTTAGGAGTCTAATACAGCCCAGCTGAGGTTCATTAGTCAATCAAGTGTATGATTGGCTGGACAATCAGCCCCAACAGTTGATTAGGCTACTGTGGCTCATTTTCAGAGAAAAAATACATTCAGTTCTAGAGAAGTCTTAGTTACTGAATTTATACCTTAATAAGTTCCTGTTGGTAAATTACATAATAAAGCCTAAATGTGAAGCTTCTTCTCTGCCTCACTGAGCGTCTGCTCCCTGAGACCCTCCTAACTCTGAGCCGTGACAGTGGCCTCTCCCCAGGCTTTGCCACCAGCATGTAGATATMTGGAGTTAGCAGTATTGCATTTAGTACCTGTGATGTACACTTTCCCAAAGTGCGCTCACAAGGACTTGGCAAATAAAACCCTTAATACGTCCTCTATACCCTAACACTACCTCAAACCCTGAGTTCCTCTATTCCCCTAACACTACCTCACACCCTTAGGTCCTCTATTCCCCTAACACTACCTCACACCCTTAGGTCCTCTATTCCCCTAACACTACTCACACACTTAGTCTCTATTCGCTACACTACTCAAACACTTTCGTATACAACAGCATAGGTCCTAATCCCCCTAAACCTACCTCAAACCTCTCAAGGTCCTCGTTCCCCCCAACAAACTTACCTCACACACATCTCATACACATACATTCCCTAAAACCTAGGCCCTACCCTCACCTCTAGCTCCTCTAATACTAAAACTACATCAACCCTTAGGTCCCTACCCTAACACTAACCTCACCCTTAGGTCCTCTATTCCCACTAACACTACCCCTAACCACTTGAGGTCTCTATCCGTAACACTATCCTGCCACACCCTAAGGTTCCTCTATTCGCTAAACTACCTCAACCAGAGTCCTCATCAACCACTACCTCAACACTAGCTTATCAACATATCTCACCCCTAGTTCTCATTCCTAACTATACCAGGTCCTTCTAATTCCCAAACTACCCACCTTAGGTCCATCCCATACCAACCCACACCACAGTCCTCATATTCCCTAACACTACTCACACCCTTAGTCTCTATTCCCCTACACTACCTCAACACCTTAGGTCCCTCTATTCCACCTAACATCCACAATTAATCGTTCACACCCTTAGCCATCTATCCCTTAGTAACTACTACACTTCCTCATCCACCTAAATACCTAGGCTTTACCACACCTAGTCCTCAATTCCCTAACCACTACACTAACACACCCTATGCATACATATATCCTAAACACTACTACACTTAGTCACACCCTTAGGTCCTCTATTCCCCTAACACTACCTCACAATCCTCTAACCCTAAACACTACTACAACTTAGGTCTCTATTCTAACACTACAACACTTAGGTCCTTATTCCCTACACTACCTCACACCTTAGGTCCTCTATTCCCTAACACTACCTACACACTTAGTCCTCTATTCCCCTAACACTACTCACACCTTAGGTCCTCTATTCCTAACACTACCTCACACCTTAGGTCCTCTATTCCCTAACACTACCTCACACCCTTAGGTCCTCTATTCCCTAACACTACCTCACACCCTTAGGTCCTCTATTCCCTAACACTACTCAACACCTATAGGTCCTCTATTCCCCTAACACTACCTCACACACCTTAGGTCCTCTATTCCCTAACACTACCTCAATCACCCTTAGGTCCTCTATTCCCTAAATACCTACCTACACCTTAGGTCCTCTATTCCCTAACACTACTTCACACCCTTACGTCTATTCCCCTAACACTACTCACACACTTAGGTTCTATTCCCTACCACTACCTCACACCCTTAGGTCCTCTATTCCTAACACTACCTCACACCTTAGGTCCTCTATTCCCCTAACACTACCTCACACCTTAGGTCTCTATTCCCCTAACACTACCTCACACCTATGTCCTACATTCCCTAAACTACTACACCCTTAGGTCCTCTATTCCCTAACACTACCTCACACACTTAGGTCCTTTCCCTAACACTACCTCACACCCTAGGTCCTATTCCCTAACACTACTCACCCTTAGGTCCTCTATTCCCCTAACACTACCTCACACCCTAAGGTCTCTATTCCTAAACTACCTCACACCTTAGGTCCTCTATTCCCCTAACACTACCCTCACCCTTAGGTCCTCTATTCCCTAAAACCTAGCTACCTCAAACCCTTAGGTCCTCTATTCCCCTAACACTACCTCACACCTTAGGTCCTCTATTCCCCTAACTACTACCTCACACCCTTAGGTCTTCTATTCCCTCAAACACTACCTCAACACCTTAGGTCCTCTATTCCCTAACACATACCTCACACCTTAGGTCCTCTATTCCCCTAACACTACCTCACACCCTTAGGTCCTCTATTCCCCTAAATCCTACACTACACCCTTAGGTCTCTATTCCCTAACACTACCTCACACCCCCTAGGTCTCTATCCCTACAACATCTCTATTCCCCTAACACTACCTAACACCTTAGGTCTCTATTCCCCTAACACTAGAACCTTAGGTCCTCTATTCCCTACACTACCTCACACTTTAGGTCCTAAACAACCTCTAAATATTCCCCTAACACTACCAAAAATTAGAAAACTACTCACAGCGTAGGTTACTATTCCACTAAACAAACTTGAAAACGCGTATCCTCTATCCTGACATAAATATCCAATCCCTTAGAATCTTAACCTACCCAAAAACGAACAATCTATGCACTTATTAAACAGTTAGCCATTGTGTTGATCAAACTAGGTGTAATAAAATACTTCCCGCCCCCAAACCAAAAAAGTGGCGAAGGCAAAATTCCAAAAAAATGTACTAACGCTAAAGTTCTCTTTCACTGCTGTGCCATTGGAGGTAAGCAAAATGTGTTTGTGGTTGTGTTGGCTTGTGTGGTGAAAGTGAATAAAATGTGTATAAGTGTGTGGTGTGGCTGTCTTGTTGATAAAAATTGTGTGTTGTGTTGGTGTGTGATTGTGAATGTGTTATGAATAAGTTGAGAGTCGATGACTGTTCCCGCTGAGCAATCGTTGTGACTATTGTGTGTGTGTGTAATGTGGTTGTTTGTGGTCGTTTGGAAGCAGGCTACATTCCAAACTTTAGAGCCAGTTCATCACTCCCTTTATCCTTCTAAGCTTCTAACATCTGGAGTTTAGTGAACTCATACCCTGGTGATGCATATTTCCACACACACACACACACACACACACACCCCAGACACACATGTTCAACACCACGACACAGTTCGGGGTTCCACACCATCTATCCATGCACTACATCATCAACACATCATAGAGGTTGCACACATCTACGAGCCAACATGCAGGTTGCCTTCCACAGTTGTCAGGCCATCAAGTGTTTCCTGTACGAAAATCGTGTTGAGTAGTCCTCCTAAGCAACTTATTTCACACTCTTGCTGCAAATGTAGCCCTTAAACTACACAGCACTGTTTACAGTCAATCCCACATATTTGACCCTCTGCTCCCTGAGGATGAGGGTAGGCAACTTAAATCAGATAAAAGGGATAATAAGTTCTGAGGGAGAGGGACTACTCAGAGCACATGTAGGTATCCACTCGTGATGAAATGCAAGCTCTACGCAATCAAGCATCGACTATAGTATGTGGTGCTTGGGGGACTGACCTCATAGTGCTGAGTAGCTGACATAATGTACAGGAGAACTGTAGTAGCCTTATGCGACTACAGCACTAGAGCATGTCGTTCTAGTGGATCTTATCCGCTAGCAAGAATTATGCATAAAGCTGAGTAGCTGTGATGTATGAGAGCTAGATGTACATGTCGTGTTTCCTTCGAGGTGATCTCTAGGGGGGAAAGGAGTATGTACGTTCTTGGCACTAGGTCTCATTGTAACAAGAGAGAGAGAGAGTGATGTGAAGCAGAGGAGGAAAGACAAGATGGAACAGTACAACAACCATGGACCGAATACTGAAGAACCTGTAGTAGCAAACAAAACAACGCCCAGGTTCAAGAACAAGAAAGTAGCACGTATTCAATGTCTACAACACAGAAAACAACAGTAACACTTATTCAAGGTCTACAACACAGAAAACAACAGGAACACTTATTCAAGGTCTACATACAACACAGAAGACAACAGTAACACATATTCAATGTCTACAACACAGAAGACATCAGTAACACTTATTCCAGGTGTTCAATATTGATTCTGCATTTTTTCTGTCTTATCCTGTCTGTGAACATTTAGAATGTTTTCTGTCTTGTCCTGTTTGTGAACATTTAGAATGTTTTCTGTCTTGTCCTGTCTGTGAACATTTAGAATGTTTTCTGTCTTGTTCTGTCTGTGAACATTTAGAATGTTTTCTGTCTTGTCCTGTCTGTGAAAGCTGTTTTTTCCTACACTTGTGGATTATGATTTGAAAACTATAATACCTGAGCCTAAACTGTGAGGATTCTATAATGCTAAAAAGACTCCAGAAGTCCTAAACGTATAGATTGCGAGGATTCCAGAATTCCTGATAYAGATTATATGAATTCTAGAATGCCAGATATAAATAGATKATATGAATTCTAGAATGTCTGAATCTATATACCATATGAATTCTAGAATCCTTGAAACTATATAAATTMATTCTAGAATGCCTGAATCTATAGACTATACGAATTCTAGAATACCTGAATCTATAGACCATATGAATTCTAGAATACCCGAATCTATAGACCATATGAATYMTAGAATACCTGAATCTATAGATTATATGAATTCTAGAATGCCTGAATCTATAGATTATATAAATTTTAGAATACCTGAATCTATAGATTATATGAATTCTAGAATACCTGACTCTATAGATTATATTAATTCTAGAATACCTGAATCTATAGATTATATGAATTCTAGAATACCTGAATCTATAGATTACATGCATTACATATAATTCATATGTCTATTGATTCAGGCATTCTAGAATTGATATACAGTGGGGAGAACAAGTATTTGATACACTGCCGATTTTGCAGGTTTTTCCTACTTACACGCATGTAGAGGTCTGTAATTTTTATCATAGGTACACTTCAACTGTGAGAGACGGTATCTAAAACAAAAATCCAAAAATCACATTGTATAATTTTTAAGTAATTCATTTGCATTTTATTGCATGACATAAGTATTTGATACATCAAGAAAAGCAGTCTTTATTTGGTATGAAACCTCTGTTTGCAAATACACAGATCAAACGTTTCCTGTAGTTCTTGACCAGGTTGCACACACTGCAGCAGGGATTTTGGCCCACTCCTCCATACAGACTTCTCCAGATCCTTCAGGTTTCGGTGCTGGCGCTGGGCAATACGGACTTTCAGCTCCCTCCAAAGATTTTCTATTGGGTTCAGGTCTGGAGACTGGCTAGGCACTCCAGGACCTTGAGATGTTTCTTACGGAGCCACTCTTAGTTGCCCTGGCTGTGTGTTTCGGGTTGTTGTCATGCTGGAAGACCCAGCCACGACCCATCTTCAATGTTCTTACTGAGGGAAGGAGGTTGTTGGCCAAGATCTCGCGATACATGGCCCCTTCCATCCTCCCCTCAATACGGTGCAGTCGTCCTGTCCCTTTGCAGAAAAGCATCCCCAAAGAATGATGTTTCCACCTCCATGCTTCACGGTTGGGATGGTGTTCTTGGGTTGTACTCATCCTTCTTCTTCCTCCAAACACGGCGAGTGGAGTTTAGACCAAAAAGCTCTATTTTTGTCTCATCAGACGACATGACCTTCTCCCATTCCTCCTCTGGATCATCCAGATGGTCATTGGCAAACTTCAGACGGGCGCTG
>NW_019946420.1:0-6300 GCF_002910315.2 Salvelinus sp. IW2-2015 | reverse complement strand
GCACCAGGACTAAAAGTTATAGAAGTAAACAAACTAAATCTGCTGCACCATGACTAAGAGTTGTAGAAGAAACAAACTACATCTGCTGCACCAGGACTAAGAGTTGTAGAAGTAAACAAACTAAATCTGCTGCACCAGGACATAAAAGTATATAGAAGTAACAAACTAAATCTGCTCACCAGACTAAGAGTTATAGAAGTAAACAAACTAAATCTGCTGCACCAGGACTAAGAGTTGTAGAAGTAAACAAACTAAATCTGCTGCACCAGGACTAAGAGTTGTAGAACGTAAACAAAACTAAATTTGCCTGCACCAGGACTAAGAGTTATAGAGTACAACTAAACCTGCTGAACCAGACTAAGAGTTTTAAAAAACACAGCCTGATTTGATATAATAGTGTTTCCTCAGGAAAGCAACTAAACCAGCGGTCCCTGTACTGACACAGAGTCACTCTCATTAAGGCTGGAAGGCTCTGCTAAGGGACCTATATACATTCACCACCTGCCTGGACATAAAACGGCCAGCAGGTAAGCACTGGGTGGGGGGGGTGTACATGGAGGTGTTGGGGCATGGCTGATTGTTTGGTGTGTGTTTGGGGGAGAGAGGGTGTGTGTTGTGTTTTGGGGGGACACCTATGGGCTTGTGTGTGTGTGTGTGTGTGTGTGTGTGTGTGGTGTGTGTGTGTGTGTGTGTGTGTGTGTGTGGTGTGTGTGTGTGTGTGTGGTTGTGTGTGTGTGTGTGTGTGTGTGTGTGTGTGTGTGTGTGTGTGTGTGTGTGTGTGTGTGTTGGGGGGGTTGTAGAAGGTCGGTGTGGCAGGGTGCATGTGAGGTTACCCGCCGATGAGGATGAAAATAGTAACCTTTTATTGTCTAGTAGGTATGTGCAGGAGGTACCCAGTGTTGTAATGTGATAGAATGTGACTTACAGGAGGTAACACGTGTTATACTGTAGTACAGGAGTAACACTGTGATATACGTAGTTCAGTTTACAGGAGGTAACACTGTGTTATACAGTATTCAGGAGGTAACACTGTGATATTACTGTAGTTCAGTTTACAGGAGGTAACACTGTGTTATACTGTAGTTCAGTTTACAGAGGTAACACTGTGATATACTGTAGTTCAGGAGTAACACTGTGATATACTGTAGTTCAGTTACAGAGGTAACACTGTGATATACTGTAGTACAGAGGTAACACTGTGATATACTGTAGTTCAGTTTACAGGAGGTAACACTGTGATATACTGTAGTTCAGGAGGTAACACTGTGATATACTGTAGTTCAGTTTACAGGAGGTAACACTGTGATATACTTTAGTTTAGTTTACAGGAGTAACACTGTTATACTGTAGATCAGTTTACAGGAGGTAACACTGTGATATACTGTAGTACAGGAGGTAACACTGTGATATACTGTAGTTCAGTTTACAGGAGGTAACACTGTGATATACTGTAGTTCAGTTTACAGGAGGTAACACTGTTATACTGTAGTTCAGTTTACAGGAGTAACACTGTGATATACTGTAGTTCAGGAGGTAACACTGTGATATACTGTAGTTCAGTTTACAGGAGGTAACACTGTGATATACTGTAGTACAGAGGTAACACTGTGATTATACTGTAGTTAGTTTACAGGAGGGTAAACACTGTTATACTGTAGTTCAGGAGGTAACACTGTGTATTACTGTAGTTCAGTGTGGGCAGGAGGTAACACTGTTATACTGTAGATCAGTTTACAGGAGGTAACACTGTGTTTATAATGTAGTTAAGTTTACAGGAAGTAACACTGTGTTATACTGTAGTTAAGTTTACAGGAGGTAACACTGTGTTATAATGTAGTTCAGTTTATAGGAAGTAACACTGTGTATTACTGTAGTTCAGTTTACAGGAGGTAACACTGTTATACTGTGGTTCAGTTTATAGTACTGGGAGATCAAGGACATATGTCCAAGGTCAGAGCTGAGGACTGGGACACCATAGACATGTGTCCAAGCACCACCCTCTTTCGTACATAGTGCACTACTGTTGACCAGGATCCATAATGCTCAAGTCAAAAGTAGTGCACTATGCAGGTAATATATTGCCATTTGGACTGACCCTGTGATTTCTGCAGTATCCCCCTTAGATATAAAGTAACAGTATAATGTATCTTTGTTTCCAGCAGTTTAAAACCTCTGAAGCTAGGGGCAGAATTTTATGTTTGGAAAAATAACGTTCCCATTCTAAGCTGCCTATTTCTCAGGTCCAGATGCTAGAATATGCCTATAATTGACAGAGTATGATAGAAAACACCTAAAGTTTCCAAAACTGTCAAAATATTGTCTGTGAGTATAACAGAACTGATTTTGCAGGCGAAAACCTGAGGAAATCCAACCCGGAAGGGACCTCTATTTTGAAAAATCACTGTTCCATTGCCAGCCTTTCGTCCATTCAAGGATATCAACCATATTCCTTTTCCTGTGGCTTCCTCAATGTGTGAACAGTCTTTAGACATAGTTTCAAGCTTTTATTTTGAAAATGTGCGAAATTTATCAAAACGCGTCAGTGGATAGGCGGATGTCCCTCCATTAGTTGTTGCACCAGACACTCGTTGCTCAACATTGCTTCTCTCCAGTATGAATAGTTTACAGTCCGGTTGAAATATTATCGATTATTGATGTTAAAAACAACCTGAGGATTGATTATTAAAAACGTTTGACATGTTTTTACGACCTTACGGATATATATAGAATTTTCTCAAGCCTTGATGTCTTGCCTAAGGCTGTGGAATACTGAACATAACGCCAAACAAATGGAGGTATATTAAATCTTTTCGAACAAAAGGAACATTTATTGTGTAACTGGGAGTCTCGTGAGTGAAAACTCCGAAGATCATCAAAGGTAAGCGATTAATTTATTGCTTTCTGGCTTTCGTGACTATTCTACATGGTTGCTAGGTGTTTTTACTGTTTTGTTCTAGTGATCGATAAACTCACAAACGCTTGGATTGCTTCGCTGTAAAGCATATTTTCAAAATCTGACATGAAGGTGGATCAACAACAAGCTAAGGTGTTTTTGGTATATTTCACTTGTGATTTCATGAAAATAAATATTTTTTGTATTTTTAATTTGGCGCTCTGCATTCACGGTTGGTTAGAAAATTATCCCGCAAAAGGATCCGTTTAATGTATTCAATAATTCAAATAATCTATAGATTCATGTATTCTAGTATCCATATAATCTATAGATTTAGGCATTCTAGAATTAATATAATCAATAGATTCAGTCATTCTAGAATTAATATAATTTATAGATTCAGTCATTCTAGAATTCATATAATCTATAGATTCAGGAATTCTAGAATTACATATAATATTAAAATGCAGTCATTCTAGATTTCATATAACCTATACATTCATGTATTCTAGAATTCATATAGTCTATAGATTCAGGTATTCTAAATTCAGTTAATCTAGAATGCAGTATTCTAGAATTCATATAGCTGATCAGTATTCTAGAATTCATATAATCTATAGATCCAGGTATTCTAGAATTCATCAAATCTATAGATTCATGGCATTCTAGAATACATATAATCTATGATTCAGGCATTTCAGAATATCATATAATCTATTGATTCATTCATTCTAGAATTCATATAAAACTATAGATTCAGGTATTCTAGAATTCATATTATCTATAGATTCAGGTATTCTAGATTTCATATAGTCTATAGATTCAGGCATTCTAGAATTATTTAGTCTATAGATTCAGATATTCATTAATTCATATAATCTATAGATTTAGGCATTCTAGATTTCATATGTCCATAGATTCAGGTATTCTAGAGTTAATATAAATCATAGATTCAGGCATTATATAATTCATATAGTCTATTGATTCAGGCATTCTAGAATTGATATATATATAGTTTTCAGGTATTCTAGAATAATATTAATCTATAGATTCAGGTATTCAGAATTAATATAATATATAGATTCAGGTATTCTAGAATCATATAATCTATGGATTCAGCATTCTAGAATTTATGTAATCTATAGATTCAGGTATCTAGAATTCATATAATTATAGATTTAGGCATTCTAGATTTCATATGTCCATAGATTCAGGTATTCTAGATTAATATAATCTATAGATTCAGCCATTCTAGAATTCATATAGTCTATTGATTCAGGCATTCTAAATTGATAATATATAGTTTCAGGATTCTAGAATTAATATATCTATAGATTCAGTATCTAGAATGCATATAATCTATGGATTCAGGCATTCTAGAATTTATGTAATCTATAGATTCAGGTATTCTTAGAATTCATATAATCTATAGATTTAGGCATTCTAGATTTCATATGTCCATAGATTCAGGTATTCTAGAGTTAATATAATCATAGATTCAGCCATTCTAGAATTCATATAGTCTATTGATTCAGGCATTCTAGAATTGATATATATATAGTTTCAGGTATTCTAGAATTAATATTAATCTATAGATTCAGGTATTCTAGAAATTCATATAATATATAGATTCAGGTATTCTAGAATTCATATAATCTAGGATTCAGCATTCTAGAATTTATGTAATCTATAGATTCAGGTATTTCTAGAATTCATATAATAAATAGATTCAGGTATTCTAGAATTCATATAATCTATGGATTCAGGCATTCTAGAATTTATGTATCTATAGATTCAGGTATTCTAGAATTCATATAATCTATAGATTCAGGTATTCTAGAATTAATATAATCTATAGATCAGTAATTCTAGAAGTCATGTCATCTATAGATTCAGGTATTCTAGAATTCAATAATCTATAGATTCAGGTATTCTAGAATTCATATAATCTATGGATTCAGGCATTCTAGATATATGTAATCTATAGATTCAGGTATTCTAGAATTATATAATCTATAGATTCAGTAATTCTAGAAGTCATGTAATCTATAGATTCGGGTATTCTAGAATTCATATAATCTATAGATGCATGTATTCTAGAATTAAGATAATCTATAGATTCAAGTATTCTAAGAATTAATATAAATCTATAGATTCAGTAATTCTAGAAGTCCTGAATCTATGATTATATTAACTCTAGAATACCTGAATCTATGGACATATGAAATCTAGAATGCCTAAATCTATAGATTATATGAATTATAGAATATCTGAATCTATAGACTAAATKAATTCTAGAATGCCTGAATCTATAGACTATATGAAATCTAGAATACCTGAATCTATAGATAATATGAATTCTAGAATACCTGAATCTATAGTTTATATGAATTCTAGAATGAATGAATCAATAGATTATATGAATTCTGAAATGCCTGAATCATAGATYATATGWATTCTWGAATGYCTGAATCTAWAGATTWKATGWATTCTAGAATRCCTKRATCTATAGATTWKATGAATTCTAGAATACCTGRATCTMTAGAYTATATGAATTCTAGAATACATGCATTTCTAGATTAACTGAATTSTAGAATACCTGAATCTATAGACTATATGAATTCTAGAATACATGAATGTATAGGTTATATGAAATCTAGAATGACTGCATTTTAATATTATATKAATTCTAGAATTCCTGAATCTATAGATTATATGAATTCTAGAATGACTGAATCTATAGATTATATTAATTCTAGAATGACTGAATCTATTGATTATATTAATTCTAGAATGCCTAAATCTATAGATTATATGGATACTAGAATACATGAATCTATAGATTATTTGAATTATTGAATACATTAAACGGATCCCTTTTTATAAGAGAGATAATTTCATACCAACCGTGAATTGCAGAGCGCCAAATTAAAATAAAATACAAAAAATATTTATTTTCATGAAATCACAAGTGAAATATACCAAACACACCTTAGCTTGTTGTTGATCCCACTATCATGTCAGATTTTGAAAATATGCTTTACAGCGAAGCAATCCAAGCGTTTGTGAGTTTATCGATCACTAGACAAAACAGTAAAAACACCTAGCAACCATGTAGAATAGTCACGAAAGCCAGAAAGCAATAAATTTAATCGCTTACGTTGATGATCTTCGGATGTTTGCACTCACGAGACTCCCAGTTAACAAATAAATGTTCCTTTTGTTCGACCAAAATACCTCCATTTTGTTTGGGGCGTTATGTTCAGTATTCCACAGCCTTAGGCAAGACATCAAGGCTTGACGAAAATTCTATATAGTACCGTAAAGGTCGTAAAAACATGTCAAACGTTTTTAATAATCAATCCTCAGGTTGTTTTTAACATCAATAATCGATAATATTTCAACCG
>NW_019946419.1:13291-31167 GCF_002910315.2 Salvelinus sp. IW2-2015 | reverse complement strand
GTATACCACCTCCAGACTCATATTACACCTCCAGACTCATTATACCACTATATACCACCTCCAGACTATATATTACTACCTCCAGACTCATATACCACCTCCAGACTCAATATATCACTCCAGACTCAGCAATATACCACCTCCAGGACCTCTATTATACCACCTCAGACTCATATACCCCACCTCCAGACTCACTATACCACCCTCCAGATCTCATATACCACCTCCAGACTCATATACCACCTCCAGACTCATTTATACACACCTCCAGACTCATATACCACCTCCAATACCACCTCCAGACTCATATACCACCTCCAGCACTCATTTATACCACTTCCAGACTCATATACCACCTCATATACCACCTCCAGAACTCATATACACCTCCAGACTCATATACCACCTCATATTACCACCTCCAGACTCATATACCACCCTTCATATACCACCTCCAGACTCAAAATATACCACCCCAGACTCATATAGCCACCTCGCAGACTCATATACCACCTACCAATACCACCTCCAGCACCTCAATATACCACTTCCAGACATCCAGATATACCACCTCATATACCACCTCCACGACTATATGATCACCTCCGAACTCATATACCACCTCATAATACCACCTCCAGACTCATTATACCACTCCAGACTCATAACCCCTACCAAATACCACCTCCAGACTCAATATGCCACCTCCAGACTCATATACCACCTCATAATACCACCTCCAGACTTCCATATACCACCTCCAGCACTCATATACCACCTCAGATACCACTCAGACTCAAATATACCACCTCAGACTCATATACCACACTCCAGACTCATATTACCACTCCAGACTCAGTATAACCACCTACCAGACTCACTATACCCCCTCATATACCACCTCCAGACTCATATACCCCTCCAGACTCATTATACCACCTCCAGACGTCAGAGTAGTCACTCCAGACTCATATACCCGCCCTCCCAATTACCACCTCCAGACGCTTATACCACCTCCAATACCACCTCCAGACTCATAACCACCTCCAGAGTCATTATACCACCTCCAGACTCAAATACCACTCCAGAACTCAGGGCTGGGGTTAATACCACCTCCGACTCAGTATACCACCCCAGACTCATATACCACCTCCAGACTATATACCAAGCTCCAGATTTCATATACCACCTTCCAGGAACCAATATCACACCTCAGACTCATATACCACCCCAGACTCATATACCCGTTCCAGACTCAGTATACCACCTCCAGACTCATATACCCTCAAGACTCAATACCCACTCCCCAGACCATATTGTACCCCCTCAAATATACCACCTCCCCAGACTCATATACCACCTCCAGCTCAATATACCACCTCCAGGACTCATATACCACCTCCAGACTCATATACCACCTCCAATACCAACCTCCAGACTCTTATACCACCTCCATACCACTCCAGACTCATATCCCCCTCCAGCACTCATATACCGCTCCAAGACTCAATACCCCCTCAGACTCAATACCACCTCCAGGACTCAATTATACCAGCTCCAGACTCATATACCACCTCCAGACTCATTATAAACTTTGAGTTGAACGGAGCCGTGCTGAGTTGGACGAGCCGTGACGTAGTGAGACAGCCGTGCTGAGTTTGAGACGAGCCGTGCTGAGGTATCGCGATTGGCCCTTTTCCACATCTTTCCTCTCACAAAAAGTGGGTAAAATGTCTTTGCTACAACAAAAGTATGTGCCTTATCAGGTACCTTGGGCAGCTGGTGAGCAGGGACAGTTGGCCTACGCTAAGTTCCTTCGCACTTGACTGCATTGCCAGCCGCAGCACCAGCCCAGGCTCCAGCTGCAGTCTGTTAACACACCGACTAATTGAGCAGTTAATAAGCATGCCAGCCAGGGAGAGCACATAATAGAGTGTGTTGTGTGTGTGTGTGGTGTGTCGTGTGTTGTGTGTGTGTGTGTGTCTGGTGTGTGTGGAATTGTTATGTGTGTGTGGTGTGTGTGGTGTGTGTGTGTCGTGGTGTGGGTGTTGTGTGTGTGTGTTGTGTGTCGTGCGTGCTGCGTGCTGCGTGCGTGCGTTGCGTGCGTGCGTGCGGGCGTGATGGCCGTGCGGTGCGTGCGTGCGTCAGTGCGTGCGTCGTGCGGTGCGTTCTAAAATCCTTCATCGTTCATTACAAAACCCCAAGCATAGACAGATTGAAAAGCCCAAAAAACCATACTCACTGTACACGAGTTACATTGCCTTCCACAGGCACACATGAAGAAACAAATACGGACCCCCGCCAATGATTAAACAGAGCAAACCTTTCAGAGACGCAGACCTTACAAAACCACAGTTGGCGCTGAACAGAACTCAACCTGATATAAAAACCTCAAGCTTTCAGAGTGCATGTTTTAAAGGCGTCTTGCAGTTACAACAATAACCAAATGCAGAGACCCCCCACACACCTGGAGTAAAAAAACAAGCTTATATTTTGCATAGACAGTTGAACTACAGCTCGATGAGGCATTATAAGTTACATTCTCAAAGAATCAATGTAATATCTTCATTTAAAGTTTAAGGAAAAATGGGTGCAGCACATCGCAGGAATTGCCCCTTTAATGAAAAGGCAGGACAGTCTCTCTCGACTTCCGAATTAGCCTTCACCAAACTGCTTATCCTCAAAGTGCTGTTACCCAAAACAGAACCAGGCTTATGTTAGATTCGGCCCAGCCCAACATGACAGATACCTGGCCAGGGTATCCGTCTTCTCACTAAACGAACAGCTGACAGTTCAAGTACCGCATCAAACAAGAACCTGATTAACTAACATAAAACGGAGTCCACGTTTTCATACGAAAACATACGGATAAAGGGAGCAGAGAAGTAGTTTATCAGAGCAGCAAGGCAAGAACTGCCAAACACCCTGCTCTTTGCCTAATGGTTAGATACTGCTACCACAGGAGATATTTATACAGGAGTTAATAGACCGCGATAGAGATAATATACCGATGAGTGCGCTAAATAGGAACTGAATTAGACGATATAACAGGAGTGTAAATAGGACGGAAAGAAGATTATACAGAGCTGTAATAGGACGGAATAGAGATTCTATATACAGGAGTGTAATAGGACCTGAAAATAGAGATATGTATACAGAGTGTAATAGGACCAGGATAAGATAATATACAGGAGTGTAATAGGACTGAATAGAGATATTATACATAATGTTAAAAGACTGCAATAAGATATTATACATGGAGATGTATAGGACAGAAATAGAATCATTATACAGGAGGTAAATAGGACTGAAATAGAATATTATACAGTAGTTGTAATAGGGACTGCATAGCAGATATATATACAGGAGTGTAAATAGGACAGAATAGAATATTATACAGGAGTGTATAATAGGACCTTGAATAGAGATATTATGACATTAGTGTAATTAGGACGAATAGAGATTATTACACAGGAGTAATATATGACTTGAATAGAGAATTATACAGGAGTTAATAGGACTTGAAATAGAGATATTATACAGGAGTGTAATAGGACGTTAATAGAGATATTATACAGGAGTGTAATAGGACTGAATAGAATAATTATACCAGGAGCTGGAATAGGAACTGAATAGAAGATATTAACCAGGATGTAATGAGGACTGAATAGAGATTCATTATTACAGGAGTGTAATAGACTGAATTAGAGATATATACAGGAGTGTAATAGAACTGATAGAGATATTATACAGGATGTAATAGGACTAAATATAGATATTATACAGGGAGTTCAAATAGAGACGATAGAGATTATATACAGGAGTGATAATAAGGACCGAATTCAGACGATATTATACAGGAGAATGTATAGACCGAATAGAGATATTATACCAGGAGCGTAATAGGACGCAATAGAATATTAATACAGAGTGTAATAGGACACGAAGAGAGATATTTATACAGAGTTAAATAGGACTGAATAGGATATTATTACAGGAGTGTAATAGGACTGAATTAGAGATATCTATACAGGAGTGTAATAGGACTGAATAGAGATATTATACAGGAGTGTGAATTAGACTGCATTTCAGAAATGCTGCCTTCAACATTGAAACATGAAGAACAAGAGGTTTACTTGATTCTACTTTGATGTGGGTTCTGTCGTGGTGACTGTCCTCTCACTGCAAGAAAAAAACAAAGCTGGTATTACACTCAATGTTTAGAAACCATCCAAGGCTACTCTGTCAATTTTTAAGATGTATTATTTCCACCTTATTCTATGATGGTCAATTATAATGATGCTGATGATAAACTTACTTGATGAAATGTGAGGGGGAGATTCTCGGTGTAGAGAGCTGATCCAGAGACGTACTAAAACACAAACAAAGCACGACAACAACAACATGACGAGGGTGGGTAAATGTCCAGCAAACACACACAGCACACAACCACACACAGCGCACAGCACAAACCACGCAACACGCACACGCACAGCGACACACGCACACCCACCACACACACACACACACACACACACAAAACACACCAAACAACACAACACACACACACACACACACACAACACACCACACAACACACACAACAACCACACACACACACACACACACACACACACACACACACACACACACCACACACACACAACACACACACACCTTGATTCTGGATTGTACTTGATGAGTCTCTTCAGCCCAGCACCAGCAGTCCTCGCGACACACCACCGGCAGGTCTGGAGAAAACAGAGATGTGTTATACAAACACACACAAGTAAACACACACGAACACACACACCACACACCACCAACACACACACACAATCACATTGTCCAATGACACCACACCACACAACACACCACACACACACACACACACACAACACACACACAACACAACCACACCACCACAACACACACACACCACACACCACACACACACACACACACACCACAAACACAACCAACACACACCACACCAGGTAACTCACCCCCGGGAGAGAATGTTCTTCACAACACAGTTGGATGACTCCGTTTGTGCCGATCAGTCAATACTTGTGCACGTCCACCGAGTTCTCACGTTGATGAGCTGTTCACCCTGTCAACAACATTGGGTTCGTAACACAGTGTTAAAACAGTATATAACCACGTTGCTGCTCATAACCAATATATGAATAGGCATTGGACGCTTGCCACCTAGGAGCGTGATTACAGTAATAACACTGTGTGTATAAGTATATGAGTCTGGAGGTGGTATATGAGTCTGGAGGTGGTATATGAGTCTGGAGGTGGTATATGAGTCTGGAGGTGGTATATGAGTCTGGAGGTGATATATGAGTCTCCTCTGCCGCATCCTTTTAGTTTTTTTCCAGCACGCTTTCATCTGATTTGGGTCCCTTTTCTCTTTAATCCGTGTCGAGCTGTTACATTTATCGCATAACTTGGCCTAGGTGTCTTCCATCTTTTTAGTATTTGACAGTCGTGTTGTCTGTCTTTTTATCCTCCAGTACATTACTAAATTACTAAATTACTAAATAACACCGACAATAGTTTTTTTTTTCATAAGCGGAGAAATTTGAACTTCCTTTGACTTACCATAGATCAGGTGACTAGTGGACAAATAATAAATGGCAAAATAGTGTTAGGTAATGAAAATAATAAATAATATTGTATGCTAGCTAGCTTGGTTTATAAACTAGCTAGCTACAGTAGCTAACGTTAGCTAACGAATTTCATTTTCTGTCTAGTTCTGGCAAATAATGTATTCAAATCAGCCAACCAATGAGATCCTTTCACAATAGAGTTGCAGTGGTTCTTACGTTCCATTGTTATTATTTTGTCAAGAAACAGCAACTTTGTGGCCTCATTTTTCAAAGTAGGCTAGCTACTTCGATTCAACTCATGAAATTGTATTTATTTAACCTTTATTTAACTAGGCAAGTTAGTTAAGAACAAATTCTTATTTACAATGATGGCGTATCAAAAGGCTAGGATTAAAAATTAAAAATAAATAAAATATAAATATAGGACAAAACACACATCACGACAAGTGAGACAACACAACTTTAAGAAAGACCTAGACAACAACATAACAAGGCAGCAACACATGACAACACAACATGGTAGCAACACAACATAACAACAACATGTCTGCAACACAACATGGTAGCAGCACAACATGGTAGCAGCACAAAACATGATCAAAAAAGTATTGGGCACAGACAACAGCACAAAGGGCAAGAAGGTAGAGACAACAATACATCACACAAAGCAGCCACAACCGTCAGTAAGAGTGTCCATGATTGATTCTTTGAATGAAGAGATTGAGATAAAACTGTCCAGTTTGAGTGTTTGTTGCAGCTCGTTCCAGTCGCTG
Source organism: Salvelinus sp. IW2-2015 (assembly GCF_002910315.2). Taxonomy (NCBI): domain Eukaryota; kingdom Metazoa; phylum Chordata; class Actinopteri; order Salmoniformes; family Salmonidae; genus Salvelinus; species Salvelinus sp. IW2-2015. The sequence continues at coordinate 24,777 of NW_019946419.1, read as the reverse complement.
GCTGCAGCGAACTGAAAAGAGGAACGACCCAGGGATGTGTGTGCTTTGAGGACCTTTAACAGAATGTGACTGGCAGAACGGATGTTGTATGTGGAGGATGAGGGCTGCAGTAGGTATCTCAGATAGGGGGGATTGAGGCCTAAGAGGGTTTTATAAACAAGCATCAACCAGTGGGTCTTGCGACAGGTAAACAGAGATGACCAGTTTACAGAGGAGTATAGAGTGCAGAGATGTGTCCTATAAGGAGCATTGGTGGCAAAACTGATGGCTGAAAGGTAAAGAACATCTAGCCGCTCGAGAGCACCCTTACCTGCCGATCTATAAATGATGTCTCCGTAATCTAGCATGGGTAGGATGGTCATCTGAATCAGGGTTAGTTTGGCAGCTGGGGTGAACGAGGAGCTATTACGATAGAGGAAACCAAGTTTAGATTTAACTTTAGCATGCAGCTTTGATATGTGCTGAGAGAAGGACAGAGTACCATCTAGCCATACTCCCAAGTACCTGTATGAGGTGACTACCTCAAGCTCTAAACCCTCAGAGGTAGTAATCACACCTATGGGAAGTGGGGCATTCTTCTTACCAAACCACATGACCTTTGTTTTGGAGGTGTTCAGAACAAGGTTAAGGGTAGAGAAACATTGTTGGACACTAAGAAAGCTTTGTTNTGACAAGCATGGTCAAATAATAATCAGGAATAAATGTCAGTTGGCTTTTCATAGCCGATCATTAAGAATTGAAAACAGCAGGTCTGGGACAGGTAGGGGTTCCATAACCGCAGGAAGAACAGTTGATGAGTCTGGAGGTGGTATTGGAGATGGTATATGAGTCTGGGGGTGGTATTGGAGGTGGTATTTGAGTCTGGAGGTGGTATATGAGTCTGGAGGTGGTATATGAGTCTGGAGGTGGTATATGAGTCTGGAGGTGATATATGAGTCTGGAGGTGATATATGAGTCTGGAGGTGGTATAAGAGTCTGGAGGTGGTATATGAGTCTGGAGGTGGTATTGGAGGTGGTATATGAGTCTGGGGGTGGTATTGGAGGTGGTATATGAGTCTGGGGGTGGTATTGGAGGTTGTATATGAGTCTCCTCTGCCGCATCCTTTTAGTGTTTTCCCAGCACGCTTTCATCTAATTTGGGTCCCTCTTCTCTTTAATCCGTGTCGATCTATTACATTTGTCACATAACTTGGCCTAGGTGTCTTCCATCTTTTTAGTATTTGATAGTCGTGTTGTCTGTCGTTTTATCCTCCAGTACATTACTAAATTCCTCCAACTCCGACAATAGTTTTTTTTTCATAAGCGGAGTAATTTGAACTTCTTTGACTTACCATAGATCAGGTGGCTAGCGGACAAATAATAAATGGCAAAATAGTGTTAAGTAATGAAAATAATAAATAATATTGTATGTTGGCTAGCTTGGTTTCTAAACTAGCTAGCTACAGTAGCTAACGTTAGCTAACGAATTTCATTTTCTGTCTAGTTCTGGCAAATAATGGATTTTATTTCAAATCAGCCAACCCATGAGATCCTTTCACAATGGAGTTACAGTAGCTCTAACATAACATTGTTATTATTTTATCAAGAAACAGCAACTTTGTGGCCTCATTTTTCAAGTAGGCTAGCTACTTCGTTTCAACTCATGAAATTGTATTTATTTATTTATTTAACCTTTATTTAACTAGGCAAGTCAGTTAAGAACAAATGTATTATTTACAATGACGGCCTATCAAAAGGCTAGGATAAAAAATGCCAAATAAATCAAATATAAATATAGGACAAAACACACATCACGACAAGAGAGACAACACAACACTACATAATGAGAGACCTAAGACAACAACATAGCAAGGAAGCAACACATGATAACACAGCATGGTAGCAACACAACATAACAACAACATGGCTGCAACACAACATGGTAGCAGCACAAAACATGGTACAAACACTATTTGACACAGACAACAGCACAAAGGGCAAGAAGGTAGAGACAACAATACATCACACAAAGCAGCCACAACTGTCAGTAAGAGTGTCCATAATTGAGTCTTTGAATGAAGAGATTGAGATAAAACTGTCCAGTTTGAGTGTTTGTTGCAGCTCGTTCCAGTCGCTAGCTGCAGCGTACTGGAAAGAGGAACGACCCAGGGATGTGTGTGCTTTGGGGACCTTTAACAGAATGTGACTGGCAGAACGGGTGTTGTATGTGGAGGATGAGGGCTGCAGTAGGTATCTCAGATAGGGGGGATTGAGGCCTAAGAGGGTTTTATAAATAAGCATCAACCAGTGGGTCTTGCGACAGGTATACAGAGATGACCAGTTTACAGAGGAGTATAGAGTACAGAGATGTGTCCTATAAGGAGCATTGGTGTCAAATCTGATGGCTGAATGGTAAAGAACATCTAGCCGCTCGAGAGCACCTTTACCTGCCGATCTATAAATTATGTCTCCGTAATCTAGAATGGTTGGGATGGTCATCTGAATCAGGGTTAGTTTGGCAGCTGGGGTGAAAGAGGAGCTATTACGATAGAGGAAACCAAGTCTAGCTTTAACTTTAGCCTGCAGCTTTGATATGTGCTGAGAGAAGGACATTGCACTGTCTAGCCATACTCCCAAGTACCTGTATGAGGTGACTACCTCAAGCTCTAAACCCTCAGAGGTAGTAATCACACCTGTGGGGAGAGAGAATTCTTCTTACCAAACCACATGACCTTTGTTTTGGAGGTGTTCAGAACAAGGTTAAGGGTAGAGAAACATTGTTGGACACTAAGAAAGCTTTGTTNATTCTTCTTACCAAACCACATGACCTTTGTTTTGGAGGTGTTCAGAACAAGGTTAAGGGTAGAGAAACATTGTTGGACACTAAGAAAGCTTTGTTGTACAGCATTTAACACAACATCTGGGGAGGGTCCAGTAATCTGCATATAAATGGATGAAAGAGCATCCTACTGCCTGAACTATGTTGTTGATGTAAATCGAGAAGAGCGTGGGGCCTAGGATCGAGCCTTGGGGTACTCCCTTGGTGACAGGCAGTGGCTGAGATAGCAGATTTTCTGACTTTATACCTTTATACACTGCATTCTTCGAGAGAGGTAGTTAGCGAACCAGGCCAAAGACCCCTCAGAGACACCAATACTTCTTAGCAGGCCCACAAGAATGGAATGKTCTACCATATCTAAAGCTTTGGCCAAGTCAATAAAAATAGCAGCACAACATTGCTTAGAATCAASGGCAATGGTGACATCATTGAGGACCTTTAAGGTTGCAGTGACACATCCATAACCTGAGCSGAAACCAGATTGCATACCAGAGAGAATACTATAGACATCAAGGAAGCCAGTCAGTTGATTATTGACAAGTTTTCCAACACTTTTGATAAACAGGGTAAAATAGAAATAGGCCTATAACAGTTAGGATCAGCTTGATCTCCCCCTTTAAGTAAAGGATGAACCATGGCTGCCTTCCAAGCAATGGGAACCTCCCCAGAGAGGAGAGACAGGTTAAAAAGGTTGGAGATAGGCTTGGCATTGATAAGGGTAGCAACCTTAAAGAAGGAAGGGTACAAACCATCTGACCCAGATGTTTTTTGGGGGTCAAGTTTCAGGAGCTCCTTTAGCACCTCGGACTCAGTGACTGACTGCAGGGAGAAACTTTGTATTGGGTCAGGGGAAAAAGAGGGAGAAGCCTTGGGGATAGTCACATTAGAAGGGGTGGCTGAGTCAAATAGGAATTCTGACTTAATGAAGTGGTGATTAAAGAGCTCAGCCATGTGCTTCTTGTCAGTAACAACCACATCCTCAACATTAAGGGACATGGGCAGCTGTGAGGAGGAGGGTTTATTCTCCAGGTCTTTAACCGTTTTCCAGAACTTCTTGGGGTTAGACCCACAGAGAGAGAACTGCTCCTTAAAGTAACTAACTTTGGCCTTCCAGATAGCGTGAGTGCACTTATTTCTCATTTGCCTGAACGAGAGCCAGTCAGCCTGAGTATGTGTGTGCTGAGCCTTTAGCCAAATGCAATTCTTGAGGTGGAGTAACACTGCAAGATTACGGTCGAACCAGGGGCTGAACCTGTTTTTAATTCTCATTTCCTTTATGAGAGCGTGTTTGTAAAAATTAACAAAACCACTGGAAGTATCAAAAAATACATTCCAAGCGTCTTCAACAAGCTGATTCTTATACCATTTACAGAGGCCAGTTCATAAAGGAAGGCTTGCTCATTAAAGTTTTTTAGCAACTGTCTATGACAAATCAGGAAAGTCGTTTCACGGCAGCCATTACGAACACAAGCTGTAAAACAGTGATCACTAAGGTCATTACAGAAAACACCAGACTGATACCTATCAGATATTTGTGAGGGATAACATCACGGAGAGTAGCCTTTTATGGGTGTTTGGAGTCATACCTTTGTGGATTGGTAATAATCTGAGAAAGATTTAGAAGTCCTATTGCTTTAAGACTATGGTCAGGTGGTTAAGTATGTCCCGTTTAGGTCACCTAGCAGGATAAATTCAGACTTAGTGTAAGGGCCAGGAGAGACCTTAGGGAAGGTAGATACAGGCTGATGGAGGACAATAGTACCCAGCAACAGTCAACAAAGAGCTATTTGAAAGTTTTAATGCTTAAAACCAGCAAATCAAATTGTTTGGGGACAGACTTGGTGGAGACAACCGAGCACTGAAGGTGATCCTTGGTAAAGATTGCCACTCCCCCACCTTTGGAAGATCTGTCTTGCCGAAAAAGGTTATAAACAGAAAGGTTATCATCAGTATTGTAAACACTCTTCCTTAATAACCACATCTCAGTAATGACCAACACATCTGGATTGGAGCTGTGAACCCACACTTTCAATTGATCCATTTTAGGTACTAAGCTTCTAGTTTTAACGTGCAGAAAACCAGGCTTTTACAAGAGCAGAAATCAGTGAAGCAGATATCAGAGCACAAGTCAGAATTGGGGCTAGCAACAGTAGATGGGCCAGGGTGTACATGCACATTTCCAGATATCATCAACAGTAATACAATCAAGGCACGGCAGAGGACAGGGAGAGCTCTGCAGTGCTGATTTATGACATYTGAATGTGCATCAGRTGGCAACAAGATCATATTGTACAGCAATTTCATCAGGTAACATGAATACAAAGCCGGCGAGAGGTGGTTAGAATATGATGGGAGGCCAAGAGTCCRTGTAACCAATAGAGAGTCAGAGTCCCGAGTGTGGGAACAAACATAGTCTGTCCCGCGGTTGGGTAAAGAAAGTTCATAGTCAACAAAGCATGAAGAAGTCATGAGGCAAATAGCAAAATAGCAAAATGCACAAGAAAAGTTTTTAATATATAATGACTTGGGGCTAGCCATTGTAAGTTCAGAGTCACTCGCACCAACAGTGTGTGTGTGCTGGAGGCGAGCGAAAGCTCGGGAGAGAGGGGKGAGTSTAGTGGGGGTACCTGTACCAGACAGGTGGAGACAGGCCAGGGCAGACGGTGAACAGATCGCCAGGTGGAATCCAAGCAGCAGTGCAGCAGGCAACGRGAGTAGGTGTCACACCCACTTGRGAGAAGMTTTTATTTCTGGAGGCAGATTTCTTGTTCTTAGATTTCTTAGAAAATGCCAGTGGATGGTCTTTGAACAGAAGACTCCTGCCACTTGTTGGGCCCAAAGGCCTYRACACCTTTYACTTCACACCTCAGTACTAATTGAAGTTGTATCTGGTYTGTCCTWGCAAGCCTGGSAGCCTTAACTCAGCATTYAGTCCCCATAAAGTMAAATATATMATTGTAATGTCCTTTATTTGACATTTTTTACATTTTCTTTTTCTTCTTGACTTTCAAAATAGCATCAGACCAAACACTAGTCACTCAGTTCCAGGTGGGATGGTGTCCTCAGGTCTCTGCTGTTTGTTTGCTAGAGCACCCTCCGTATAGCATGGAAAAAGGAAACCTTGGTAGCAGTAATCTCTCCGGTTAATTTTGGTCAAAATTAGGTTGTAGATTTGGCGTTTTGATCCGGAGCGAAGGCCATGCTGTGGAGGGTAGCATCCTGTATATTATGTCGTTGCCGAAAAATGCAAGTTTATCTAACTCCAAATCTATCCTTTTGTATAAGTAAACATGTTGAAAAATTTGAGAGCTCGCATGCAGCTGTGACTCTCTCTCTGAGGTGGGTGGGTCACTGCTGAAATACCTCATATATTGGTGTAACACGTCACTAATCATAGTTTAAAACCGCTAATCATAGATGTGCTGACCTAGGATCTAAATTTAGTGGTGCAACACATCTCTGATGRATTATAAACCTAGATGTACAAAACCTAGATTAGCTCTAATCCTAGCTTAATTTAAACCATGTTGCTGCAACCCACCCACAATGACATAGATCTGCCCCTACACCCTAACCAACTGATTTTTCTATTCAACGTCCCCTCTCTAGAATCGAACGTACACATTTGGATTCACAATCTGTTTGACAGAATGATTTTCATCGTTAGAAATCAGATCACCCGACCAAACGTCCCTGCTAAAACAAACTGTAKCCTGYCTGCTGCCTTTTCATTGTCACAGCCTCAATGCCAATCACCAAACGAGGGGACTAAGTGTGGGTTAATGCGRTCAAAAGTCTGCATTCTGCAATATGGATGGGAGTAGCAGCAACCTCATGTTGTTGACAACATTGTACATAAAAACAGCACTAACATGCTGGTCTTTTTACAGTTTTACAAACTCAGCGGAGAACTTTCTTTCTCCATTCAGCWTCACTCTAATCTTGAGGTGCATTTCTTTAAAACATGCACCAATCCCCTTGATCCCTTAATAAAGATCCGTCCCCTTGTTTTGCCTAAAATGACATACCCAAATCTAACTGCCTGTAGCTCAGGCMCTGAAGCAAGGATATGCATATCCTTGGTACCATTTGAAAGGAAACACTTTRAAGTTTGTGGAAATGTGAATGGAATGTAGGAGAATATAACACATTCGATCTGGTAAAAGATAATACAAAGAAAAAACGAACCGTTTTTTGTACCATCATCTTTGAAATGCAAGAGAAAGGCCATAATGTATTATTCTAACCCAGGTGCAATGTAGATTCTGGCAACTAGATGGCAGCAGCGTATATGCAAAGTTTTAGACTGATCCAATGAACCATTGCATTTCTGTTTAGTGTTAGGATAAGAGTTAAGGTTAGGACGGTTAGGACTAGGGTTAGGGTTGGGGTTAGTAGATCGTTATTTCAAAATAAAGTGTTACCCAGCACTGAATATCCACACAGGGATGAAACATGCTGTAGTGCTATTTCACTGCATAAATATGGTAGCCCACAGCTGATGGTAGTCTAGTATCAGTAACAACAAGAGGCTTGAGGTGTTCGAAGTGTTTGAGGGGTTCGAGGTGTTTGTGGGGTTCGCGGTGTTCGAGGGGTTCGAGGTTTTTGGGGGGTTTGAGGTGGTTCGAGGGGTTTTGGAATTGAGGAGATAGAAGGGGTCTAATGCGTTCCCATGGGTACTAGTAGGGTCTCACTCAGGCAGATGCTGCTCTATCAACCTTTTGTATTTATAAATGGTTGTTTTTTTAATCAATATATTTTTCACATTTCCAATACATCAAAACTTAGCGGAAAAAACTTACTCACCATCGTTTCTGGGGTGATATGCCTACAGACGCAGAGGTTAATAAAACAATAAATAATAATATTCACTTTCTTTCTCTCCAGTGCCTGAAATCACAAAAGTGACCAGAGTGATTAAAGGAGAGCCAACTGTCACCAAGGTTACCAGGGTCATCGAGGGCGAACCCATTATCACCAAGGTTACTCGAGTCGTTGAGGGCGAGCCAACCTTCACCAAGGTGACAAGGGTCATCGAGGGCGAACCCATTATCACCAAGGTTACTCGAGTCGTTGAGGGCGAGCCAACCTTCACCAAGGTAACAAGGGTCATCGAAACGGAACCCAAAATAACCAAGGTGGTCGTCGAGGGTGAGCCCACATTCACTACAGTGACCAGGGTGATCGAGGGAGAACCAAGCATCACAAAGGTCACCAGAGTTATTGAGAGAGTAATTCCAATTATTAAACATTGGTAGGATCGTGAGCATACTGGGTGAGATTACACTTGCATTGGGTCTTGGGCTTGAGAGTACTTGTGAGTCCACAGCGTTTGGCATTGGGTCTTGGCTTGGAGCTACTGGTGCAGTCTCAGCTTTGCATTGGGTCTCGGCTTGGAGGTACTTCCGTGAGTCACAGCTTGCATTGGGTCTTGGCTTGGAGCTACTGGTGAGTCACAGCTTGCATTGCGTTTGGCTTGGAGCTACTGGTGAGTCTCAGTTTGCATTGGCTCTTGCCTGGAGCTACTGGTGAGTCACAGTTTGCCTTGAGTCTTGGTTGGAGCTACTGGTGAGTCATCAGCTTGCATTGAGTCTTGGCTTGGAGCTACTGGTGAGTCACAGTTTGCATTGGGTCTTGCTGAGCTACTGGTGAGTCTCAGCTGCATTGGGTCTTGGCTTGGAGCTACTGGTGAGTCTCAGCTTGCATTGGTCTTGGCTTGGAGCTACTGGTGAGTCACAGCTTGCATTGAGTCTTGGCTTGGAGCTACTGGTGAGTCTCAGCTTGCGATTGAGTCTTGGCTGGAGCTGTCTAGTGAGTCCAGCTTGCATTGAGTCTGGCTTGAGCTACTGGTGAGTCTCAGCTTGCATTGAGTCTTGGCTTGAGCTCTGGTGAGTCTCAGCTTGCATTGGTCTTGGCTTGGAGCTACTGGAGTCACAGCTTGCATTGAGTCTTGCTCTGGAGCTACGTGATCTCAGCTTGCATATGGTCTTGGCTGGAGCTACTGGTGAGTCACAGCTTGCATTGCGTCTTGGTCTGATGTATCAGTATTAGGTGGGTCAGATAACATTTGAAAATGTACTTCACATTGCAGACAATTGGATGGTAACAGGTTTAGTTTCCCTGTATTTGTAACATTGCTGTAAAAAAAGAGTTCACCTTTCTCTCTCATCTGTCTCTCTCTCACGCTCTTTCAATTCAATTAAAGGCTTTATGGCACGGGAAACATATCTTTACATTTCCAAAGCAAAACTCTCTCTCTCTCTCTCTCTCTCTCTCTCTCTCTCTCCTCTCTCTCTCTCTCTCTCTCTCTCACTCATAGCTCACAGTGGTTCCCTCAGATGGAGGGCTGGAGACTGGACGCAGAAAGTAGAGGATTCTGGACGAAGGTCAGTAAGATACCTTACAGAAATTAAATATAGCTTAACATTATTATGGGTGACGTAAATGTTATGGAGAAAAATATTATGATAATAATATATGAATTTAATGTATGATAAAAATATATTTATACGAATGTATGATAGTAATATTACGATTTTAATATATGATATAATATACTGATTTTAATGCTGATTAATAAATATATTATACTAATGTATGTTAATAATATATTGATTTTAATGTATGTTAATCATATATTGATTTTTAATGTATAAATAATATATTGATTTTAATCTATGATAATAATAATAATTGATTTTAATGTATGATAATAAGTATATGATTTTAATGTATATAATAATATATATTGATTTTAATGTATGATAATAATATACTGATTTTAATGTATGATAATAATATATTGATTTTAATGGTTAAAATATTATCTGATTTAATGTATGATAAAATATATAATGATATTAAATATAATGTATTTTAACAAATGTAAAAACGTTGTTCGGATGACAATGGAAAACACATCGCCGTCTATTATCACCCGTATAGTTATTGAACATGTTAATCTCAGTTGCTGATGAATCTTACATACATGCACATAGCCTAGGCGTGTTGTATGTGGCGTGTTCCTGTAATCCATCACACTGAGTAGATACTATGTTCAAATGCTATGGAGGGATTTAAACATTGGTACGTTTTCAAAAGCTCTTGGAAACTGTTGGTGAAGATGCTTCTGTTGCCGAAGACTAATGATTCGCTTGATGTTGGGCTACGTTCCATCATCAAACAATGTTTTCTTGTTACTATAAAGGAAGGTATTTGTTGAAGAATCTGACGCGCAGTTCACAATCTAACCATTCCTTCCTGCTTAGCACTTGATGTTAAGAGATGACGTGTGGCATTTGACAACCCAACATCCCAATAGAAGTCACRGTGTTACAGTACTACATCTGCCTGCCCAGGTTTATGTGACAAACTATCTCTAGCAGACGACAGAGCTCTGTGTTCTGGCCAATGCTGTGGCGCCACGTAATTGTCTAACCAGCACCCACACCTGCAAGATGTATGATGACTTTGCCATGTTTGGGTCCCATGATTAGAGGTGTCTAAGGTAAAGAAGTTTCTGGAGAGTGAGGTTCATATTCTCCAGGAAGAAGAGATCAAGAAACTCATAGAGGGAGGTTAGTCTGTCGGAGAAGTAAACAAACAAACAAATGACTGATGGGTGGCATGACAACCGCATGTATACGTCACCCGTTTCCCCGGGCAACCGAAAGGGCTACCTCTCTTTGTAACAAGCATCCCATAGTATGAAAACTGATAGAGGTCCCGTCTGACAACTTTTCTTTTTGAGGATTGTGAATATTAAGCCTGGACAATTTTTTTTCTTTTTAGGGACAAATAGTTTTATGAAGATTAAAGTTTCGAGGGGAAAATAAGGCTGTTATTCTTGAACTCAAAATGTTCCAAAGTGCAGCTAATAACATTCATACACCTATAATATAATTTTATAGTATATTATATACAACAAAAGTTTAACTAATCAGATCCTAAACCCTGAAAACAAAGCAGCAAACCCAATCCAAATACAAAAGATGAATGGTATTATCTGCTGTGAAGGGACCTCCTGCATGTGTCAGTCATCTAGATGATTCTGGGCTAATTGCACTGTATTACGGCAGATTCACCCCTGCTCTTGGTAGCTAAGAGCAGAAGTGTCCATTAAAACCCTGTTATTGTGATATAGTAACAGGTAGAGATATATCTTTCAGAGCATTATTTTACTTCTGAAGCAAGATGGACCTAAAATTGTAATCAATAAAAATGTATGCTAGGGTGTATCTGCCAAAAAACATTTTGCAAGTCTCAGTAAGGGAATTGTYTGCCTGTTCTACCCTGTTGTTTTTATAATGTAACGTTGTATTTTTGTCTGCAAWATTCTCTGACTGGAATTGTCATCTATACATATTGATCCCTAATTATTCACGAGCCCATTTCTAATTGGTAAAACAACCATTCTAGAAGAGACAGTTTTATGGCGTTAGTAATTYTACCATTATGACACATTTATAACATCATTTAGCATGTGTTCCAAATGGCAACAGATTCCCTATAAAGTGGACTACTTTGGACCAGAGCTATGGGCCCTGGACAAAAGTAGGTTAAAATAATAAAAAATAAATTCAACTTTTATATAGTGAAWAGGGTGCCATTAGAGACGCCGTGTTAGTAACGGAACACAGAAGTCCCTCAAACAAAGCTCTATGTATTC
>NW_019946419.1:0-9753 GCF_002910315.2 Salvelinus sp. IW2-2015 | reverse complement strand
ATATTAGATCAGTATTGGATAACTCCATACACTACTCGCAACCTCCATACCACTACTCCATCCACTACTCCAACCTCCATACACTACTCCACACTCCATAAACTCATACCTCCAAGCTCTCCATCATAAACTTACTCGCAACCTCCCATACCTACTGCCAACCCCATACACTACTCCAATCGACTCCATGAGACACTGACACCATAAGTACTCTAATCACTACTCCAACCTCCATACACTACTCACAACCTCCATGACGACTACGTCCAACTCCAACTCCCAAACCATACCACTTCCACCTCCAACACTCTACTCCATAACACTCACTCTCATACACTACTCCAACCTCCATACTACTCAACTCATCCACTACTCATCATAACACTATCCTGCCAACCTCCATACACTAACATCCATTACTCTCCAACTACAACATACTCCAACCTCCATACTACTCAACCTCCATACACTACTCCCGACTACGACTAACTAACTCACTCATTCACTACTCCAACCTCCAACTTCCAACTGCTCCAACCACATACTCACTAACCCTACACTATCCATACACAGACATTATCCCTCCAACATTACTCCCCAACCTCTACTGACCTGCCACACATACACACAACTCTCAAAACTCTCAGGCTATAACCTCCAACCTCCACTTACTCACTCAACGCACTACTCCATACTCACGTACACTACACTCTGTCTGTTTTTCCTGTCTGTTTTTTCTGCTGTCTGTCTGTCTTCTGTCTGTGTTGTCTGTCTGTGCTGTCCTGGTCTGTCTGTCTGTCTGTCTGTCTGTCAGAAAGGCTATATTACCCTGTATCATTCTGCTCGAGATGGGTTATGGTGCGCTGGTGTAAATTCTGAATGGATTGGTCCAAGTTCTGTAACGGTGGGGTGCCGTGTGTAATGTGCATGCAGTGGGTGGACCTAGGGAGGCATAGCCAGGTTGGTGTGTGTTAGGGTGGTGGACTGGGGAGGCATAGCCAGGTGTTTTGGGTGTGTTAGCGGGTGGTGGACTGGGAGGCATAGAGGTGTGTGTGTTAGCGGGTGGTGGACTGGGAGGGCATAGCCAGGTGTGTGTGTTAGCGGTGGTGGAGCTGGGAGGCATACGCCAGGTGTGTGTGTGTACTCTAATCCTGTCCTGTCCTGTCAAGTACATGTTGTTCACGTCATTACATGACTTAACCCGCCTCCACCCTCTCCACTGTTGCTCTTAAGGTGCAACCGGACTACACAACGGTCCCCAAGTTCATCGAGCCAAAGTAAAAGTAGTCAAAAATATAAATAGTAAATTAAAGTACAGATACCCTAAAAAACGAATTAAGTAGTTCTTTAAAGTATTTTTACTTAGTACTTTACACCACTGCACACACACACACACACTAATCAACACATCAGTGAAATGAATGTACATTACTCAACACGTTCATCAATGACTTAACACTGTTAACCACCTCTGTTATACTCACGTAATGTATATACCTCTGTTAAACATCTCTGTTAACCATCTCTGTTAACCACCTCTGTTAACCACCTCTGTTATAGTCACGTAATGTATATACTGTACCTCTGTTAAACATCTCTGTTTACCACCTCTGTTAACCACCTCTGTTAACCACCTCTGTTAAACATCTCTGTTAAACATCTCTGTTAAACATCTCTGTTAAACATCTCTGTTAACCACCTCTGTTAAACATCTCTGTTAAACATCTCTGTTATCATCTCTGTTAAACATCTCTGTTAAACATCTCTGTTAACCATCTCTGTTAACCATCTTTGTTATACTCACGTAATGTATATACTGTACCTCTGTTAACCATCTCTGTTAACCACCTCTGTTAACCACCCCTGTTAAACATCCCTGTTATACTCACGTAATGTATATACCTTGATCATCTTGGTGCTCTACCTCTCTGTCTCTTCATTGTCTTCTTTCTGTTACTGTTTCTCTTTTCATCACGTTTTGTTTTTCTGTCACAACATTATCCTTTCTTTCGCTCTCTTCTTCCTGTTTCTATCATTTTCTTCTTCACTCCTTTCAACTCTCGTTCTCCTCATTGTTCCCTATGTCTCTCCCATCTCCTTTTCTAAAGCTGGTGTTCGGAGGAGGAAGGCAAGGCTGGTGAGACGCCACAACAACCAAAACTCACGTCCGGCCCTGACCCGTCCAAACCAGCTAAGACCAGTCCAGACCCGTCCAAACCAGCTAAGACCAGTCCAGACCCGTCCAAACCAGCTAAGACCAGTCCAGACCAGTTCAAGCCAGTAAAGACCAGTCCAGACCAGTCCAAACCAGCTAAGACCAGTCCAGACCAGTCCATGCCAGTAAAGACCAGTCCAGACCAGTACATGCCAGTAAAGACCAGTCCAGACCAGTCCATGCCACACCAGCCCTGCAGGAATCCCCTTCCAGATCATTATAGAGGCACAGCAAGAAACACATCAAAATACACAACAACACTTTCTATATTCCCTTGATGGGAAAAGAGAAAGTTTGAAAATATGTATATAATACGTATTTTCAACCAATTTTGTTCACTGGGCAGCGGTGAATAATGAACTCAACCTACAGTAGAGTGAAACAACTGGACCAATGGTGTCGGACATGATGTGTAGTGACAACTTGGTAGTCAAACAATTGCTGGTGTACAGGAGACGTAACATCATGAGATATGTGTATGTTTTTTCCTACAAAAACAAGATTGGCTTAAGAGTTTTAATCATGTTCTTGATACAACCTTACGCCATGCTAAAGAGGAAGAGATTGTGATTAAATCAGTTGTTTTCCATACATGAATATGCTCAATGCTATATGTAAACTTAAATCAAGTTTGGTCTAAACGCTACATAATCAGTTTGATATGTTGTCTCTATAAATGCAATATGGTGTCAAGTAATCATGTTTATGACACTATAGCCATATAATAGGTATGTAAATCAGTTTCCTACTATTGATAGTACGCTCTATTAATTGCATCAAGAATTATGACTAATCAGAGTTGTAATCTCACGCTATCTGTCCTACAAGAATGATGTGTTGTTAACAATGCTATAGATAATCAGGGTTTTGTTCTTTAAACACATAAGAGCTTAAGGGTGATTTAATCTTGGTTAAATCTGTTCAATGCCCTACAAAGTTAGATAATTGGTTCGTTGGTTAACAATTTTTGCTGAATGTTTATCCTAATCAGTTATGTTGTCACTATCGATTGATTTGTTGTTTATATTTAACAACATGCTAAAGATAATCCAGTTGGTCCCTATAAAGCTGATGTCTAAATCAGTTGTACCTAACATGATGTTGTTTATCCAATGCTTAATGTGTAATCAAATGACTCTAAAGATTTGTAATCTCCATAGCATGTATGTCCTTACATGTGATTCGTGTTTTATACATTAACATGCTAAATGCCGATTAAAGATCATAAGGTTCTAGTAGTTGCTCTTACCATAATGCATTGATGTTGTGTTTGTTTTAACATAACAATGCATTACAAGCTAAATTAAGATATCTCCAGTTTGTTTTCCTACCTACAATTGATTCTATGTGTTTGTTAACAATGCTTTTAAAAGCAATAATAGCTTTCAGTAAGTTTCCATATAATCGGATGATGTTGTTTTCTTCTTAAACCATGATAAGTTGCTAATAAAGTAATTGGAATTCATGGCAGGGTATACCATATGAACATGTAAAGCTTTTTAAAAATACTATGTTCTAATGGACAAACGATATAACTGTCGAAGACTATGTGATAAGGAAGTCTTTTCAGAAGGTTATGGAAAACTTTTTTATCTTTGTCCAGTACCACGAGAATGATGATGGAGGTGATATTTGTTTTTTTTTTTGTTCAGTTTAGTTTAAATGATGGCCTGATCTGGAAGACATTTTGTATGTTTTATAACGGTGGCTGGCATTCTGTATTACGGATTCATCTGACCAAATGAAGAAGCATAGGATATCACAACAACAAGGAGATTTGACAAAAACAACCCCCACCCAAAGACACAAAACACCAAAAATAATCTTTCTACCACAGAAAGATGATGATATGTGTTTGTTTGTTTTTTGTTCAGTTTAGTTTAAATGATGGCCTGATCTGGAAGACATTTTGTATGTTTTATAACGGTGCTGGCATTCTGTATTACGGATTCATCTTGACCAATAKGAATGAAGCATTATGTATTATGGATGCATCTCAACCAATAGGAACTGAGCATACTATTACAAATGCATCTCGACCAATAGGAACTAAGCAATACTAATGCTGTACATTATCTAAACTTAACAACCAACCAAATGTTATTGTATTTTTTTTAACTTCTTAAAACAGAATTCTGTTCCGATAGTTTAATTCCGTATCTGAATGGACTATTTTCTGATTTCCTGTTTTTCTTGGTTTGTGTTGATCTTTTAACAAGGCTTTCTGCTGTTAGAACTGTTGATGTTCAGTTGTACCATTATGCCAATGCAATCTATGCACCTTTTTACCTCTGTGTTGTTTTGAAAATAAATGTTCAATAAAAGTTACAGTTGAATGTGAAGAGCTTCTTGTTTTTTTTATCATACTGTTACGTTTGGTCATATCAGATCATTTCTGGAAATCCTGGTTGGAAGAATTCGGATTCCTTGCCTATTTCCTCATGATTCAAGAAATSTTCCATCTTGGATTTCTGGAACAACTGGGAATTCTGGGAAACCTAAAGACAAGGYTCTAATGTCAGCTGTGTGACTCCACGTGAATCATCTGACGAAGGGACAAGAGAGGACAGAGGCTAGTCCCAGTGTTTACCATGAGTGTTATCTTAGTGAACGTCAGGGGAATCGCCTTTAAAAGGCACGYTGTCGACAGTRCGGTGCGCTTGTTGACATCGTGCAATTGATTGAATCCTGGCTTTAGATCTCTTTTCCCACAATGGATAGGCTTCACATGCTCCTGGAACCCTGTGACATCACTCTGCTCGGGACCTTGTGACATCAGGCTCCTCGGAATCAAAACTTCAGACTCCGACGACATGACGTGAGAAATAGCAGCAGATCATCAAAGCGTTATGAAAACCACTGGCAGAGGCTTGTGTCTGTGTCATCACTGCAGAGGCTTTGTGTCTGTGTTATCACTGGCAGAGGCTTTGTGTCTGTGTTATCACTGGCAGAGGCTTTGTGTCTGTGTTATCACTTGCAGAGGCTTTGTGTCTGTGTTATCACTGGCAGAGGCTTTGTGTCTGTGTTATCACTGGCAGAGGCTTTGTGTCTGTGTTATCACTGGCAGAGGCTTTGTGTCTGTGTTATCACTGGCAGAGGCGTTGTGTCTGTGTCATCACTGGCAGAGGCTTTGTGTCTGTGTCATCACTGGAGAGGCTTTGTGTCTGTGTTATCACTGCCAGAGGCTTTGTGTCTGTGTTATCACTGGCAGAGGCTTTGTGTCTGTATCATCACTGGCAAATGCTTTGTGTCTGTATCATCACTGCCAGAGGCTTTGTGTCTGTGTCATCACTGGCAGAGGCTTTGTGTTCTGTATCATCACTGGCAGAGGCTTTGTGTCTGTGTTATCACTGCCAGAGGCTTTGTGTCTGTGTTATCACTGGCAGAGGCTTTGTGTGTCTGTATCATCACAGGCAGAGGCTTTGTGTCTGTGTTATCACTGGCAGAGGCTTTGTGTCTGTATTCATCACAGGCAGAGGCTTTGTGTCTGTATCATCACTGGCAGAGGCTTTGTGTCTGTATCATCACTGGCAAATGCTTTGTGTCTGTATCATCACTGGCAGAGGCTTTGTGTCTGTGTTATCACTGGCAGAGGCTTTGTGTCTGTGTTATCATGGCAGAGGCTTTGTGTCTGTGTTATCACTGGCAGAGGCTTTGTGTCTGTGTTATCACTGGCAGAGGCTTTGTGTCTGTTTTCTCAGCTGTTTTTATTGTTGTTGCTTTGTGTGTTTTTGTTAATGTGTTTCAATGTGTTTATTTGTTATTTGTTTTAATACAGATGTAGGATCTTAATTTGAGCCAGTTTGCTACAACAGGAAAATAATCCTGCAGCAACAGAAAATGTGAATTATTATGTGATTAAATTAAGGCCATTTTTGTAGTGGTTGATACATTTTTCGTTAGGGAAAATCAAGTCTGAAATTACAAACTTCAGAAGCTGGTTTAAACTACAATTACTCTACAAGTTTTACATATCCTGCATTGCAGGAAAGTTCTCATGCAACAGGTGATCAAAATTTAGATCCTACATGTCACGTCCTGACCTTAGTTCCTTTTTTATGTCTCTATTTTGGTTTGGTCAGGGCGTGAGTTGGGGTGGGCATTCTATGTTCATTCTATGTTTTTCATTCTATGTTTTGTATTTCTATGTGTTTGGCCTGGTATGGTTCCCAATCAGAGGCAGCTGTCTATCGTTGTCTCTGATTGAGAACCATACTTAGGTAGCCTTTTCCACCTGGTGTTTGTGGTAGTTGTTTCCTGTTTGTGGTTGTGTCACCTTTCAGGACTGTTTCGATTTTAGTTGTTTCACTTCTGTTATTTTGTATTTAGTGTTTCAGTTATAATTAAATTAACATGGACACGTACCACGCTGCATTTTGGTCCGATCTTTCCTGTTCTTCAGATGAATGTTTTTCCAAAATGTATTTTGTTTAGTTTCTAATGCATGGTGTAATTAAATTCACAAGATACATGTGTGTCATAGTGTACAGTTGAAGCCAAGCTGCAGCACATCTGTTACCTGGTGTCACGCCCTGACCTTAGAGATCCTTTTTATGTCTCTATTTGGTTTGGTCAGGGTGTGATTTGGGGTGGGCATTCTATGTTCTATTATTTGTATTTCTATGTTTTGGCCGGGTAGGGTTCCATACTTAGGTAGCCCTTTTTCCCACCTGTCTTTGTGGGAGGGTGACTTTGTTGTGGCACATTGCCTTAAGCTTCACGGTTTGTTTTTGTATAGTTTATTGTTTTGTCGGCGTCATTTCTAATAAAAAGAAAATGTACGCTTTACTACTTGGTCCAGTTCTTCAACGGCCGTGACACCTGGGCTGTGTGGTGTGTGTTGTGTTCGTGAGTTATTATGGGATTTATGAGTGAACTTGACGTTATTGTGTGTGTGCTTTGTGTCTATGCTGTTATTCCCTAGTGTTTGATTCTATATCCTGATAATACGAAAATGCAGTTATTTTTTAGCTTATTTAATATCAAGAATCTGTCTTTTATGACACATATACGGTAATAGTAATGTGTGTATTTTTAATCATTATTCAGTCTGATATGCATATACAAGTAGGATGTGCTGATATTCTGTTATTAATATTTCATAAGTTTTTGCTATTGTGTATGATGTCTATATTTCAAATTATGTTTATGATCATGTATCAGTATAGTATGTGTAATAATAATGTGCCCATTTTTATGTGTGTGTGGATGTGGTTATATTCTATGTGTGTTCTGATTATACTAATACCACGTAATGATGGTTCAGACTATATTTATTGTATTATGTGTGTTGTGTGCCTGTGTGTGTTGGTGCTGCCCTGTGTCTGGTGTGTCGTGTGTGTGGTGCTGTGTGTGTGTGTGCCATGGGTGTCGTGTGTGTGGTGTGTGTGTGTGTGTGTGTGTGTGTGTGTGCTGTGTGCCCCCCTTGTGTGTGTTGTGTGTGTAGTGCGCGCCGCGCGTGCATCCGCCGTGCGATGCCGACGAAAGAGAGTGAACGCGAGCGTTATGTGTTGGTGTGCTGCCCAGGCTGTGTGGAAAATACATTGACAGAACATGAGATCAAGCACAGGTGATTATGAAAGAAATTAATTTAGCTTGGATGTTGCCTTGGTGCTCCGAGTGTGTTTAACATATCTGAGGAGAGAGAGAGAGAAAGAAAAGAAAAGTGAATGAAGATTTTCTTTGATGATTGACATCCCATGCAAATCTACACATCTAAACTCTCCTGTTATTAAGGGGTTGGATAAACATCCTTTGCTTGACTACACTAATGCCTGTGCTGGGTGGATGGTATTCATGGACGGCTGTTACCGTTCTGTTCATGCATGGCTTGAAAATACAGTCTCATCTGAATAAAAAGAATAAGAATAACGATTTCTAAACAGACTCTAAAAACACTGTTTTTGGAATTATTACACACGACATATTTTTTTTGTTCCCAAAGACAGATGTTGTTTTTTTCAACAGTGATAAATGTCCTGTAATATCACTTTGGCCGAATTTCAATAACACCTTTTCCTTGACAGTAAAATGGAATGGATACAATGGCTGCCAGACATTATTCACTATAGAGATTTAGTCCTAGGAAGTGTACTATTTAGGAAATAGGGAACCATTTCAGACATGACCAGTGTGGCCATGGACATGTGATTCAACTTTGGATTGGCTCGTCTGATTCAGAGAGATAGAGAGAGAGGGCAAACAACCAATGAGCATGGCAATAGACTGCCAGCAATCATGGGATATCTGTCAGAGCTGATGTCCTCTGGGACGTCATTAAAGATGATCATACACAGATCCATGCTTGGATACACAGACACATGCTTGGCCGAGTCAGCGCATCGTTAACGGGGAAGAATAAAAGCTTGTTCACATCTGGGGAGGTTGAAGCTCGTAGGATTCCCTGTCCTGTAAAAACACAAATTATAATCCTGCAAGGATGGACTTCTCCAACCTACCTACAGACAGTACTCGGAGCGAGCAACGACCGGTGTGATGACAAGTAATGTCATTAACAGTAGAGATATGAAGCTGATAATCTTATGAGTTTATACAAATACTGTAGGCTCTAATGACTAGTCTGTTTATTTAGACATACTGCATGCTCTAATGACTAGTCAGTTTATTACACATACTGCAGGCTCTATTGACTAGTCTGTTTATTACACATACTGCAGGCTCTATTGACTAGTCAGTTTATTACACATACTGCAGGCTCTAATGATTTGTCAGTTTACTACACATACTGCAGGCTCTAATGACTGTCAGTTTATTACATATACTGCAGCTCTAATGACTTGTCAGTTTACTACACATACTGCAGCTCTAATGACTAGTCTGTTTATTACACATACTGCATGCTCTAATGACTAGTCGTTTTACACATACTGCAGGCTCTAAATACTTGTCATTTATTACACATACTGCAGGCTCAATGACTAGTCAGTTTATTACACATACTGCAGGCTCTAATGACTAGTCAGTTTATACACATACTGCAGGCTCTAATGACTAGTCAGTTTATTACACATACTGCAGGCTTCTAATGAGACTAGTCAGTTTATTACACATACTGTAGGCTCTAATGACTTGTCAGTTTATTACACATACTGTAGGCTCTAATGACTTGTCAGTTTATTACACATACTGCAGGCTCTAATGACTTGTCAGTTTACTACACATATGCATGCTCTAATGACTAGTGCATGTTTATTACACATACTCATGCTTCTAATGACTAGCTCAGTTTACTACACATTACTGCCAGGCTCTAATGACTTTCAGTTTATTACACATACTGCAGGCTCTAATGACTAGTCAGTTTATTACACATACTGCAGGCTCTAATGACTAGTTCGTTTATTACACATACTGCAGGCTCTAATGACTAGTCAGTTTATTACACATACTGCAGGCCTCTAATTGACTAGTCAGTTATATTACACATACTGTAGCTACTAATGACTAGTCAGTTTATTACACATACGCAGGCTCTAATGACTAGTCAGTTATTACACATACTGCAGGCTCTCAATAGA
>NW_019946418.1:33005-54831 GCF_002910315.2 Salvelinus sp. IW2-2015 | reverse complement strand
CCAACTACTTGTGTTTACTAGCTTGCTCTCACACACCAAACACCACACTTACGCTGCACACGTACTACACTGACACAAGGCTATGTCCTGTACCTGTACCACAAGGCTATGTCTTACCTGTACCACAAGGCTATGTCCTGTATCTATACCATGAAAGCTATGTATTTTTTTTTTTTCCTTGTTTTTTCTGTACCTGGACTACAAGGCGTATGTCTGTACCTTGTACCACGAGGCAGGGCCGTACCTTACCACAAGGCTATGTCTGTACCTGTACCACAAGGGCTAATGTCTGTATCTTATACAATGGGATATTTTGTACTGCCTACTACAGATGCTATGTCTGTACCTTGCACCACAAGGGTAGTCTGTACGCTGTACCACAAGGCTATGTGGTCTGTACCTGTACACGGGCTATGGCCGTACCTGTACCACAAGGCTATGTCTGTACCTGTACCACAAGGCTATGGGCTGTACCTTGTACCACGAGGCTATGTCTGTACCTGTGGCTAACAAGGCTAATGTCTTACCTGTTACTACAAGGCGGGGCTATGTCTGTACCTGTACCACAATGCTATGTCTGTAAATGTACCACAGGGCTATGGCTTACCTGTACAGAGGCTATGTCTGTACCTTGTGCTAACAGGCTATGGTCTGTACCTGTACTACAAGGCTATGTCTGTACCTGTAACCACAAGGCTATTGTCTTACCTGTACAACAAGGCTAATGTATGTACCTGTACCACAAGGCTCGTACCTTACCACAAGGCTATGTCTGTTACCTGTTACCACTAAGGCTTTGTCTGTACCTGATGACACCACCAAGTGGTCAACATATCTCTAGTGCCCCCCAACTCAGGTCACTTACTGACCTGAGCCAAACACACGACCAACAGCTTTAGACACTGTTATGAATAACAAACCTTCACTATCTCATCCTGGAAAATCCAAGGCCTGAGGTCATCTGCCTTTGGCCTAAGAGCAGGAACTGGACTTCATTCAAAGAAATCAGAAGATACAGAAATTTGTCATCCGACAAGAAAAACATGGAAAGAGGGAACGGATTCCACTTGTTGACCTTTAGGTTACAGAGACTGGTAGTCCATCCACCAAACTACCAGGTGTGAAAACAGGAATGGTATGCTAATTTGGTATAGAGCAGACCTAACCTCACTCCATTAAATTAATCAAAACAGGAACATTTTACATTTGGCTTGAAATTCAAAAGGAAATGATTCTTAACAGAGAAAAATTTCCTCCTGTGTGCTACTATTATCCCCCACTAGAAATCCCCATACTTTAATGAAGACATATTCTCCACCCTGGAGGGGGAAATCAATAATTTCCAGGCACAGGACATTGTACTAGTCTGTGACGACCCTAAATGCCAAAAACCTTCCGTGGCCTCAACTGCCTCTGTTAAACGCTAGTAAAACGCAAAGGATGCTCTTCAAGCCGATTGCTGCCCGCACCCGACCCACCTGACTCAGCCCATCACTTAACTCTGGACGGTTCTGACGTAGAAATATTGTGGACAACCATAAATAACCTAGGTGTACTGGCTAGACTTTGTAAACTCCCTTTTCCAGACTCATATTAAGCATCTCAATCCAAAAATCTAAAAATCTAGAATACGGCTTCCTATTTCGCAACAAAAGCCTCCTTCACTCACGCTGCCAAAACATACCCTCGTTAAGAACTGACTTATCCGTACCGGATCCGCGACTTCGGCCGATGTCATTTACAAAATAGCCTCCAACACTCTAATCAGCAAATTGGATGCTAGTCTATCACAGGTGCCATCCGTTTTGTCACCAAAAGCCCCATATACATCCCACCACTGGCGACTGGTATGCTCTCGTCGGCTGGCCCTCGCTACCATGTTTCGTTGCCGACCAACTGGCTCCAGGTCATCTATAAGTAAAATTTGCTAGGTAAAGCTCCGCCTTATCTCAGGCTCAGCTTGCGCACCATAAAAAAACACCCACCCATAGCAAGCCATCCAGGCAGGTATATTTCACTGGTCATCCTCAAACCAACACCCCCTTGGGCGCCTTTCCTTCCAGTTCTCTGCTGCCAATGACAGGAACGAATTTGCAAAAAATCGCCTGAAGTTGGAGACTTATATCTCCCTTCACTAACTTTAAAGCATCAGCTATCTGAGCAGCTTACCGGTCGCTGCAGCTGTACATAGCCCATCTGTAAATAAGCCACAACTACCTACATCATCCCCATATTATTTTTATTGCTTTTTTGCTCTTTTGCACACCAGTATTTCTACTGCACATTCATCATCTGCAACATCTATCACTACTGTGTTCATTTGCTAAATTGTTAATTACTTTGCTTCTATGGCCTATTTATTGCTTTACCTCCTTACTCATTCTGCCCACACTGTAAATAGATTTTTCTTATTGTGTTATTGACTGTACTTTTGTTTATCCTATCGTGCTAACTTCTGTGTGTTTTTTGTCGCACTGCTTATGCTTTATCTTGGCCAAGGTCGCAGTTGTAAATGGGAACTTGTTCTCAAACTGGCCTTTTTACCTGGTTAAATAAAGGGTGAAAGACATCTTTTAAATAAAATAGACAAAAACCTGACACCGCCTCAAGCACACAGGGGGGACAAACACCTGCCTGGAGGTGACAGCGTTAAAGCCCCCAACATGCCCCCCTAGGCAACTATGGACAACATAACCAACAAAAAAACGGTCACAAAAACTCCTGCAGCTCTGTCGCACGCAGAGGAATGTACATAGTCAATGGTAGGCTTCGAGGACTCCTATGGGTAGGTACACCTGTAGCTTCATCTCTTGGCAGGTCAGTACTTGAACTACTTTATTCACTGACCTCAAAACCAAAAGTCTCTGCGAGCCATTTACAGTCAGTCCCACTGACACTCCTCTCAGACCACAGCAAAATCACAGTCTACTGAACAGAGCAATACTCAATCATTGAGGCATCAAAAGCCAAAGGAACTGAGAATATTAAGAAATGCCTATAGATAGAAAGGAAGTGTAGTGTGGAACCCTAATAGTGAAGTGCTAAATTTGGCAGTAGAAATGTTAACGTATTATTTGACCTCTCACTTGTGTTTCTTCTGACTGTAGCCGAAGGTCCGGATCCCTCTCCTTGTTCGGGCGGCGGTTCGGCGGTCGACGTTCACCGGCCTTCTAGCCATCGCCGATGTATCGAGCATATGTCAAATTGCTTTTTAGCAGTTATCGTTATGACAGCCACCGTTTCACCCTGCAAAACACCCCTAATTGACAAACAAACAAACCAAAACAAAGGCAAAAGTATGCTCATGCAGTTTGTTGATTTAAAAAAAAAGCCTTCGACTCAATTTGGCATGAGGTCTGCTATACAAGATTGATGGAAAGTGGTGTTGGGGGAAAAACATACAAGCATTATCGAAAATCCATGTATATACAAACAACAAGTGTTTGGGTTTAAAATAGGCAAAAAAAACACACACATTTTCTTCCCACAGTTGCCCGTGGGGTGAGACAGGGATGCAGTTTGAAGCCCCACCCTCTTCAACCATATATATCAACAAATTGGTGAGGGCACTAGAAAAGTCTATAGACCCGGCCTCACCCTACTAGAATCTGAAGTCCAAATTCTACTGTTTGCTGATGATCTGGTGCTTCTGTCACCAACCAAGGAGGGGCCTACAGCAGCTCCTAGATGTGTTCTGCGACAGATTCTGGCAGACCTGGGCCCTGACAGTAAATCTCAGTAATACAAAAATAATGCGTGTTCCAAAAATAAGGTTCAGTCGCCAGGACCATAGAATACAATCCATCTTAGACACCAATTTGCCCTAGAGCACACAAAAAAACTATACATACCCTCGGCCTAAACATCAGCGCCACAGGTAACTTCCTTGAACGTATATTCTACAACCACCTATCCTGTAAAGGAAGCGAGAAGAGATGACCTGGAGAAGAGCCTCCTAAGCAAGCTGGCCCTGGGGCTCTGTTTACAATCACCAAAACAAAACGCCACAGAGCCCGGACAGCAACACAATTTAGACCCAACCAAATCATGAGGAAAAACAAAAAAGAGAATAGTTTGACCACATTGGAAAGATTGAACAACAAAAACTGAGCAAACTAGAATGCTATTGGCCCTAAACAGAGGAGTATCACAGTATCCAGAATACCTGACCACTGTGACTGACCCAAACTTAAGAAAGCTTTGACTATGTACAGACTCACGTGAGCATAGCCTTGAATTGAGAAAGGCCGCCGTATAAAGACCTGGCTTCAAGAGAAGACAGGCTATGTGCCACACTGACCAACAAAATGAGGTGAAAACTGAGCTCACTTCCTAACCTCCTGCCAAATGTATGACCATAGTTAGAGAACAATATTATCCCTCAGATTACACAGAGCCACAAAGAATTTGAAAACAAACCCGTTTAGGGCCTCCACAACTAGCACTGCATCGCAGTGTGTGTGCCACCAGAGATTCTGGAGTCGAGCCCAGGCTCTGCGCAGCCGGCCGCGACGGCGACGGTCGCATGGGGCACGCACAATTGGGCCCAGCGTCGTCCAGGTTAGAGGTTGGCCGGCAGGATATCCTATGTTCTCATCGCTGCCACTAGCGACTCCTGTGGCGGGCGGGCGCAGTGTACGCTGGACCAGGTCGCCCATGGTGACAGTGTTTCCCTCCGACACATTGGTCGGCTGGCTTTCCGGTTGGATGTGCATTGTGTCAAGAAGCAGTGCGGCCTAGGTTGGTTGTGTTCGAGACGCATGGCTCTCGACCTTCGCCTCTCCTGAGTCCGTACGGGAGTAGTTGCAGCGATGAGACAAGACTGTAACTACTAGCCAATGGATACCACGAAAATTGGGAGAAGAAAAGGGTAAAGAAAAAAAAGAAAACAAACCGATTTTGAGAAAACTGGTGAAATTACCACCAGTGTGCCATCACAGCGCAAGGATGTGGACCTGTTGCCACAAGAAAGGCAACCAGTGATGAGCAAACACCATTGTAAATACAACCCATATGTTATGTTTATTTATTTTCCTTTTTGTACTTTAACCATTTGTACATTGCTTACACACTCTGTATACAGTTAATCCCTCGTTATTCGCGGGTTACGTTCCGAAAGACCCGCGATAAGTGAAATCCGCGAAATGAAAAAAAAACTCTTTTTTTTTTTTAAATGACAACTATTACATGTTTATACAAAATACAAGTGACTCACGTGTAGGCCGTTTCAGTCGACATATGGGTTTAGGAGAGTTCGAAATTACAAGATAATTTGGCCAACTTAATGTTAAATTTGCCCAAGCTGTTTTATTACGTACACATAACTGCACGAGACGACAAAAATGATAGCACAATCCGTAGCATGTTTTGATACAAGAAGCGGGAGTGAGTGTTTAGCGAATCCAGAATGCAGAGCACAAGCCACCAATAAAAAAAAAAAAAAATGCATTATGGAAAATTCCGACGAAATAGCGAATCCGCGATAACGTGAACGCGAAGTGCGGTGAGGGATCACTGATATACAAATATGACATTTGTAATTGTATTGATTTATTTCGGAACTTCTGTGAGGTACTGTTACTTCATTTTTATTGTTTATTACTTTTGTATAATACTACGTTCACTTTGCTTTGGCAATGTGAACATATGTTTTCCCATGCCAATAAATTGAAATTAATTGCCGAGAGAGAGAGAGTTACTTTAAAATGTAAACTATTGTTCACGCCCTGACCATAGAAGCCTTTTTATGTCTCATTTATGGTTGCGATGGAGTTTGGCGTGAGGTATTATGTCTGGTGTTCTATGTTGTCCTTGTTTTGTATTTCTATGTGTTTGCCTGGTATGTTCCATCAGGGGGCAGCTGCTATCGTTGTCTCTGATATGAGACCATATTAAGGTAGCCTGCTTCCCACCTGTGTGTGGTGGTTGTTTTCTGTTTTGTGTGTCGTTCAACCTTAACAGAACTGGCTCGATTAGTCGGCTTTGTATTTGTTTGTTCCAGTGTTCAGTGGATTGAGTAAAATATGAACACTTACCACGCTGCACCTTGTCCTCTTCCCTTTCTCCCCTGACGACAATCGGATACACTATATTTATGATAACAGGCTGGAGCCGAAGGGCCTCTTTCCTCTCCCTCCTCTTCCTCATCCTCTCCCTCCTCTTCCCTTTTCTCTCCCTTCCTTCCGATTACTTCCTTCGCCCCTCCTCTTCTCTCCCTCCTCTTCCCTCTTCCTCTCCGTCCTCTTCCTCCCAGCCAGGAACTAGGCTGAGTACTGTTGCCTATAATAAAGACCATCTGAAGGACGTAATGTCCAAACCAGTGCACCCCTCCCTCCCTCCCTCCCCCCTCCCTCCCTCCCTCCCTCCCTCCCTCCCTCCCTCCCTCCCTCCCTCCTTTCTCAGCGATGAGCAAATTCATGCTCCTATATAAAGTGTTTCCTCCACCAACACGCATGTTTAGAAATAAACATAAGGCTGTAGATATGAATTACGTGTTTCATCAAAACTTTGCTCTCTACAGTACACACACGCACGCACGCACGGCACGCACGCACGACGCACGCACGCACGCACGCACGCACGCACGCAACGCACACACACCACACACACACACACACACACACACCACACACACGACACCACACCATTCACACCCACACACACACCACACACACACACACACACACACAACACGATCAAGGAGGTTGTCATTAAGCTGAAAGGGCTGACAGGGCCCGCCCCATCATGTCTAGGAGCTATAGGGGGCAACATCTGTCTCTGTAACATGGTGGGTATCATTCCACCATCCAGTCAGTACCTCTCTGTAACATGGGGGCTGTCATTCACTATTCCAGTTCCAGTAACCTCTCTGTAAACATGGGGGGCTGTCATTCACTATCCAGTCAGTAACCTCTCTGTAACATGGAGGGGCTATTTCCATTCACCATCCAGTCAGTAACCCTCTGTAACATTGGTGGGCTGTCATTCACCATCCAGTCAGTAACCCTCTCTGTAACATGGTGGCTGTTCATCACTATCCAGTCATTAACCTCTCTGTAAACATGGGGGCTGTTCATTAACCATCCAGTCATAACCTCTCTGTAACATGGTGGGCTGTCATTCACTTATCCAGTCAAGTAAACCTCTCTAACATGGTGGGCTGTCATTCACCATCCAGTCAGTAACCTCTCTGTAACATGGTGGGCTGTCATTCACCAATGCCAGTCAGTAACCTCTCTTGTAACATGGTGGGCTGTCATTTCACCCATCCAGTCAGTAACCTCTCTGTAACATGGTGGGCTGTCATTCACCATCCAGTCAGTAACCTCTCTGGAAGATGGTGGCTGTCATTCACCATCCAGTCAGTCCACTGATTACGTCTATGCGTCCATTCATGTTTCATTGATGACATCTGCCAACCCAATCAAGTTACAGTGATGGCACCTTTGCGTTCCAATGACGATTCAGTGATTGATGTAGTAAGCCTGGCAAATAAATGGGCCTAAAATAAAACCTCTCAACCTCTCGTTCCATGTCTATTTTCCTCTCCTCCTCTCTCTCCTGCCACCTCTCAACCTCGCCCCTTCTATGTATATTTCCTTCCTCCTATCAACCTTTCTTTCCATGTCTTTTCCTCTCATCATTTTTCTCCCCTTCACATCTCCCTTTCTCTCCTCCTGTCTTTGTCTGTCTGTCTGGAGGTGAGTTAGAGGTCCTGTTGAGGGGTCGATGGGGGTTTGGCTCCTAAAGCGCTCAACAACTCTGCTGCTTCAGGGAATCAAGTGCTCCTGTAGTGATGGGCTTTGGGGACCTGTGGTGTTGTCTGTGTGTGTGTGTGGCCTCAGATACTCCTGAGTTTCTGTATTTGGGGCGCCAGAGAGAAGAGGCCATTGGGGAGATGGTGAACAGCAGAAAAGGTGTTTGAATGTGTGAACCTGCATGTTGTGTTCACCTAACTTAGAAATAGGTGAGGATAGTTATGACCTAACGTTTCACCTAACGTCACCTCTCATCACATCCCTACTCATCACATCCCTACTCCTGTGTCCCATATTGTTAGTGGGTTAGACACACACACACACAACACACATACACACACACAAGAGGTATACTTTAATACTAGAAACACAGGTTTGTTCAATCAAGGGTATGAATATGGGAAACATTAATGTACTACATATCACAGGAGGAGATCAGCACTCCTACGCGTCTGAGATGCTTGATACATGATGAATTCCTGAGGTGTTTCAGGGCTGACAAGTATACATCTGTAAATATCGCTGCATTATTATTTAGGATACAGTCAGTCACACTAGAGGGTTTCCATGGCAGGGGACAATACCAGGTGCTGACAAGGATTAAACTACCTTGGAAAATATGCACGTACACCACACACACACACACACACACACACCACCACACACACACACACCACACACCACACACACACACACACAACACACACCACACACACACACACACACACACACACACACACCACACACACCACACACACACACACACACACACAGGTATAAGTTTAGACACTAGGAAAACACAGAGTGTGTTTCAATCAAGGGTTAGATATGGAAACATTTAATGTACATATCACCAGAGAGGAGGAGGAAGAGGAGGAAGAAGAAGGGATCGAGGATGAGGAAGGGGAAGAGGAGGAACAGGAGGAGGAAGAAGGAACAGGAGGAGCAGGAAGAAGGAAGAGCGAGGAGAAGGAGAAGAAGAAGGAAGAAATAGACGGATAAGAAGGGAGGAGGCAGGAGAATAGAAGGAGGAGAGGTGAGGACAGGAGGAGGATGTGGAAGAGGATGGAGGAGGGGTAATATAGTTGTAATTTGCTTGGAGAGTTAAAAGATTAATTTTATTTAAAGGTTCCATGTGAGTTAAAAATCATGTTCTCTCCTTCACCGAACACAATGATCAAAAAATTACTCAAGTAAAACATAATCTGATGTTATATAAAAGTAAAACAACAAGAAGCAAGCCACAGCTTGTCACCCTCTGAATATTTCCTTATCTTCTTCTCAAAACTGCTCCGATTATAGATGGAAAGGTCTGGAAATAATTGCTGGAAACGTTTCAGGGAGGTCTCTTTTCAGGGGCACACACACACACACACACCACACAACACACACACGAGCAACACCGCACGCACACGCACGACACCACACACACACACACACACACACACACAACACACACACACACACACCACACAACACACACACACACACAACACACACACACACACACAACACCACACACACACACACACAACACACACACACACACACACACACACACACCACCACCACTCTTCAAACCAGAGTCTCAGCAGAGACTTTGAGTCTGACGCCTACTTTCAAACACGCTTTACAAAACTAGGGGGCAGATTCACACTGTGTGTGTGTATTGTGGTGTGCGCGAATATGGAGGTTTAAATCATGACCAGGGGGACAGAAAGAAAATCAACTGCCTGCAATTAGGCAGCAATCACAGATAAGAATCTGACATACCACCCTCATAATAGGGACTTACCGATCTGCTATGGACAAATCTACTGATAACATGCATGACATCACAACAGGGCCAGTTGGAATTTGACATGATGACTTCACAATTAGGGCCAGACAAAACTACAATGATAGCATTGTTATAATGAAATCCCTGTAGGGCCACACTGAATATGGCATAGACATCACAATAGGGCCAGACCAGAATATTTTATAACTTTATAAAAAACTATGTACCAAAGATCACTAGCTACAGGTTGTTACAGAATGTGAACAAGAAGACAATTCAGGCATCAACTGCTTGTTGGGTTTGATTCTCAATTTCCCCCAGTTGCCATAGTAGAGTCGAAACATCCAATAGGCTTATCTGCTGACGCAACAGGAACCCAGTGACTTACCAGAGGTTCCTGGACCAGACAAACCACGGTAACATCCCGTGACCCGCCTTTCCTCGCTTTCCTTTTCCGCTCTGTCCTCTCCCTTTCCCTCGCTCCCTTTCCCTCTCTCCCTCTCTCCCTCGCCCTCACTCCCTCACTTCCTTTTCCCTCGCCCTCTCTCTTTTTTCAAACTATCTAACCCATTCCTTACCTGGTGGTGAGTTTCCCCAATGCAGTACGTATCCTCCTCTCTGTTATTCGCAGGGCACTGTCTCTAAATCCAATGAGCGACACAGACACCCTCCATGGACCCCCAGTATATTATCTCGCCACTCCCCCTTCCCTGATATCCACACCCAGGGCTAGGAATAATCTCAGTCATTTCAGGACCTCATAAGAAAACACTGAGAGAGAGAGATAGAAGAGAGAAAGAGTCAGAGAGAGAGAGAGAGTTGAGCAAGAAAGAGAGAAAGAAAGAGAGAGAGAGAGAGAGAGAGATGATAGAGAGAGAGAGCAAGAGAATGGCCACCAGGATGTGGTTGGGGACTGGGGTCCCTTATAAAGTCTTGTCTACTGGCTCCACTTTCTGATTGCTGTTGAAGTACGCTTAGCAGAGATATCTGCCACTGGTATCTGTCCCTCACTTCCACACTGCACTATCCACACATATAGACCTGAAAGAGGAAACCTTCTTAACCCTTACCACACACACACACACACACACACCACACACACACACACACACACACACACCACACACACACACACACACACCACCACACACACACACACCACACACACACACACACACACACACACCACACACACACGCATCAAAACTCACATGGGAAATGTGTGGGGTTATGGGCGTAATGTAGGGCCAGGCTGCATAAAACGTGGAAATAAAGGCGTTGCAGCGGGCGGAGTTATAGGTAAAGTAGTCCAG
Source organism: Salvelinus sp. IW2-2015 (assembly GCF_002910315.2). Classification (NCBI taxonomy): domain Eukaryota; kingdom Metazoa; phylum Chordata; class Actinopteri; order Salmoniformes; family Salmonidae; genus Salvelinus; species Salvelinus sp. IW2-2015. Next base: position 43,981 of record NW_019946418.1, on the reverse strand, counting down.
GGATCTACATTCTTGTGGAAAATGTTTGTTATTGTCACAGGAAGGGGGCTTGAGTTTGGTGTTCAGTTGAGGAGCGAGCGAAGACAGTGGGGCAATCATAAGCAGCTGTCAGATACTGGTAAAGTATTAGAGAACAAACTAAACATGAAACAGGAAGTAGAGAAAAACATAGATTGGATCATCAGTGTAGAGTGGCTGTTTAAGCTGATGTGTCTGCAGACAACAGTGTTTGTAGTTTAAGTGAGAAGGATATCAGGAAGGAAAGGTGGCTTTAGTTGTAGAGTTAGTTATTCGGACTTCCAAGATGATAAGCTAATGAAAAGCACACAAACATGGTATGCACACACACACACCAGGTCACTCGTGATTACAAGGTCAGTATTCGACGTCTATCCATGTTCTGAGGGGACGTGCAGTACGGACGTGGAAACGGCCACTAGGGACAACAGTGAGCGCTGTTACTTAAAAATTCGGAGTGTAATGCCTAAACTTAACCCTGAAACACTTCCAAAAATGTAACGTTTGGAAGACGTTTGAAATTTTGACGTTTGAGGAAAACATGGAGACGTCCAATTTCTGAAGTAGATTGTGGAAAAGCGTTGCATACACACACACACACACACACACAAACCACACACCACAACACACACCACAACACACACAACACACCACACACACACACACCACACACACACACAACACACACACACCACACACACACAACACACACACACAGTCTTGTACAGCTACCTTGTGGGGCACACACATTCAGTCCTATCAAAATTTATATTGTCCCTAACCCCTAACCCCTAAACCCAACATTTAACTTTACCCTAACCCTAAAAACATAACCCTAAGCAATTTCTTAACACTTATTCAACCTTAACCCTAACCACCTAGAAAATAGCATTTGACCCTTGTGCAGGTACTAACAAAATGTTCCTCAGTTTGTCACATTTTTGTTTTGCTTTACTATTCTGTGGGCCACTTTTTGTCTCTCTCTACTTTGTATAGTTTTTTTTATATTATCTATCATCTATCTTATCATCTATCTATCTAGATCTACATCTACTATGGTCTCTGTTCTATCCTATTATCATTTATCTATTCTATATTATCTATCTCTCTATCTGTACTTTAGTCTATGTATTATGTATTTCTATTTATCTTTATATCTATCATCTTTCTTGTATTTCTGGTCTTCTATCGTGTATCTAATATATATTACTTTTCGTATTGATATATTAATACTATATTATTTATATCTAACTCTATCTTTTGTATATTATATATAAATAATATATATATATATTTATCTAGTCATGCTGAATATATGATATAATTACCCCAATTATATCTAATGAAATCACATGTGTGAGGCTGTATGTTAGCGTTCGTCAGTAATTTTATATTCGTTACAATCGAGTGCAAACTTGTGATGTGTGGGACAATCTGGAATCTGTTTAAAAAGGTCAACAAAGTCATTTGTTGATTGCCATCTAAGTGTTTGATCTTTATAAGGTATGAGGGCGCGAAGAGCTATGATGTCTGTGTGGGCGGGTGTGGGTGGGTGTAGAGTCAGTAAGGTGTGTGTGTGATCTAAGGTGTTTATGAGGAGTGCAACGGAACGTCCTATGTCATAATGATAAACCGAGTGCGAGATGATGTCAACGAAATCTCTGTAATGTCATTACGTAATAAGAATCAACCACAATGGCAGTACAGGAAGGGTGTATTGCCATCTAAACTGCCTCTTAGACAACAGAAAGGAAGAGCAGCAGGCACGTTATGTATTGCGGCAGCACGCCTTTAACACCACCGGCAGACAAAGAGGAAGTGTGGTGGGTGGTAAAAATATATATGCCTCAGCCCGGGCCACAGAGTCACAGAGAGAGAGAGAGAGAGAGCGAAAACAGAGTATATCTTATTCTGAATAATAAGAGAGAAGGAGAATAGAGAAGAGAGCTACAACTTACCACTATTGATTTGATATGGTGTCTATCGATGATCTATCTGACATACACATACACTTAAAACGCACACAGATAGGCACACACATGCAAGTCGTGAGCGTGATAGTGTGCGAGATCGTGCGGCGAGATATAATGAGCTCCTCTATCTATGACTTGTACTAATAGTGCCAGTTCAGAGAAAAAAAGAGAAACGGCCAATTCAGCAAATCTCCCTTTTCTCTTCTTTTTCCAGTCTGGGGGTGGGCCAGCTCAATGTATCATTGTATATAAAGTGTTTTCCAGTCCTGGGTCGTCCAAGTTAATGTTATCCTTTGTGTATTAAAAGGTGTTTCCCAGTCTTGGGGTGTCCAGCTTAAGTATCTTGTATATAAAAGGTGTTTTCCAGTCTGGGGCTGTCCAGCTTAATGTAATCATTGTATATAAAGGTGTTTCCAGTCTGGGCTGTCCAGCTTAAGTATCATTGGTATTTGAAAGTGTTCCAGTCTGGGCGCTGTCCAGCTTAAATGTATCATTGTATAGAAAAGGTGTTTGCCAGGTCTGGGGCTGTTCCAGCTTAATGTATCAATTGTATATAAAGTGTTTTCCAGTCTGGGGCGGTCCAGCTTAATGTATCATTGATATAAAGGTGTTTCCCAGGTCTGGGCTGTCCAGCTTAATGTATTCATTGTATATAAAGGTGTTTTCCCAGTCTGGGGCTGTCAGCTAAATGTATCATTGTATATAAAAGGTTTTCCAGTTCTGGGGCTGTCCAGCTCAATGCTATCATTGTATATTAAAGGTGTTTTTCCAGTCTGGGGCTTGTCCAGCCTTAATGGTATTCATTGTATATAATTGTGTGTTTCCAGTCTGGGGCTGTCCAGCTCAAATGATCATTGTAATAATGTGTTTGCCCAGTCTGGGGCTGTCAGCTCAATGTATCATTGTATTATAAAGGGTGTTTTCCAGTCTGGGGCTGTCCAGCTCAATGTTCATTGTATATAACTGGTGTTTTTCCAGTGCTGGGCTGTCCAGCTCAATGTATCTCTGTATATAAATCGTGTTTTTCCAGTCTGGGGCAGTCCAGCTCAATGTTATATTGTATAATAATGGTGTTCCGGTTGGGGCTGGGGCAGCTCAATGTATCATTGTATATAATTGTTGTATCAGGCAGACACTTAAAATCATATCACAATGCACTGGTGTGTCAGAACAGTCACCAGCAAATCAGCTGTTACCTCTCTCCTGTTGTCAGGTCACCAGCACATCAGCTGTTACCTCTCTCCTGTTGTCAGGTCACCAGCACATCAGYTGTTRCCTCTCTCCTGTGGTTAGATCAGTGAATATGAAAGGGAGGACATAATCCTAAACTGTTTCCTTTGAACAGAAAAAAGCCTATCACGTATCCCCTGAGAGTCCTGCAGTGATATAAGCTTTATTATAAACTGGGTGGTTTGAACCCGGAATGCTGATTGGCTGAAAGCTGTGCTATATCAGACTGTATATCATGGGTATAACAAAACATTTTTTTTTTAACTTTTCTAATTACGTTAGGAACCAGTTTATAATAGCAATAAGGTAGTGCATTGCGTCATGGTTAAGAACAGCCCTCAGCCGTGGTATATTGGTAATATACCACAACCCCTTGTGTGTTATTKCTTAATTACAAAGCTGTATAGCGAGAGGTGCTACCTGTTAGCATTTCCAATAGGAATTGCACTGGCAGTCTGAGGGATGCTAAWGCTAGCACCGTTACACTAGCTGAGCATTTACGCAAGCCAAAGCCGGATGCTTGCTCCACATAGAGTTCACCCCTCTGGSAATCTATAGGACCTTACACTGGCTGTCTGTATTGAGCCCTTGTGCTRATATAGAATGCTGGTTTCTCAATCAAAATACAAAACTAAGACTCAAAGGACCTTCTAGTACTGTAATCTTCAAATGCCCAGCCCACACACACCATTTTCTCATTCTGTTATGGGGTAGAAATTGATGTGCTAATTTAATTTGTTTAGTCACTGCACCCCTTGCGCCTTTCTCTCAGTGCCTCAAATGATTCATGGATTCAGCAGCAGTCAAATGAAACATTCAACCCCTGAGGATGTATGTGTGATGTGGGTGTGTCTTTACGTGTGTGTGTGTCGTGTAGTGCGTGGTGTGGTGTAGTGTGTCGCGTACGTGGCATGTGCGTGTGCGTGTGCGTGTGGTGTGGTTTGGTTGTGTGTGTGTGTGTGTGTGTGTGATGTATGTGTGTGTGGTGTAGGAAGAAAGGAAGTGACAAAGCTCTTTGCTGGGACACGGTTAAATGGATATGACGGCATTAAATAACATTCACCTTTTTCCCTTTAAACAATGAAGACGTCAGTGATGCTGAGTGGCCTTATATTGAAACAGAAGAAAGGCGACGCGAGAGAGAGAGAGAGAAAGAGAGTGAGAGATTGTGAGTGAGTGTCAGTGAGAGAGAGTTTGAAGAGAGAGTTGAGAAGAGATGAGACTGTGGGTGTGTGAGAAGAGAGTGTGAGAGAGAGGGAGTGGACCTTAATGGATATAATTTGATGCTGTTTAACTTCCCTGTAGAAATGAGCTGTTATGGGAGCTCTTGATGAAAGTAGTCCTGTAGCAGAGATGAGTCGTACCTTTGGGAATAGAAGCTGTTGTCTGACTCACACACTTTCTGCTTCAATTCAATCTAAGCCTTGTTCAAGGAATTATAACATTATATTTGCACAGCGATAAGCAAGTTTTAAGTATATACATATAGTACATATATTTACATTGCCAAAGCAAGTCAAATAGATCATAAACAAAGTGAAATAAACAATCAAATGAGACTGGTTGTAAACATCTCTCTCTCTCTCGGATTTAAACTGCACACACACACACCTGCAGAGGTGGGGAAATAACCTGTAGCAGGGCTCCCCAGAGAGAAAGGCTGGCTACCGCTGGTATAAGGTACTTCATTTGGAGCTGTCCATTCAACACTCCCAGTTTTCTAATGGGCCTGGTCAGCACACATGACAGCGGCTGCCAAGAATACTTTACACACAGAGACAAACAAACAACATGTACAAGCTATTGTAGGCCTGGTGTAATTAGCAAACAAGTGCTAGGCCCTCTACCAAGCAGCCAGGCAGCTATAAGCCAGAGCAGGCTGGAACATATAACCATCTGCTGGGAGTCTGGTCAGAAGCCTGTAAAGACAAGCTGACACCACTCTCTCTCTCTCCTCTTCTTCTCTTCATCTCTCTCTCTCTCTCTCTCTCTCTCTCTCTCCTCTCTCTCTCTCTCTCTCTCTCATCTTCTCTCTCTCTCTTCTCTCTCTCTCTCTCTCTCTCTCTCTCTCTCTCTCTCTCTCTCTCTCTCTCTCTCTCTCTTCTCTCCTCATCTCTTCTCTCTCTTTTCTCTCTCTCTCTCTCTCTCTCTCTTCTCAGGCTGTCACTGATAGCAAAAAATAGACACTAACTAAACTGAAATGCCTGATTTTACAATTGCAATGTTTCTTCTGTCAAAAGTGACTGGCACTGTCCCATGTCACAACAAACTCATATATAGCTTCTGCAGATAACAGCCTAGTATAATCACTATACAGTATCATTCAGCTTTGAAGAAGCTTTGTTTACAAGACCTGAATCATGTGGAATTGTTGCTGTGCTGACGTGCTGAACTATGGACCCAGAACATTATGAGATTCCAGTTCCACCACGGTCTCTCTCCTCGAGACTGACTTGTGAAGTTTGCGATTTACTGCAATGTTTCCAATGTCTATTGGAGGAGGTCCTGTACAGTTGAAGTCGGAAGTTTACATACACCTTAGCCAAATGCATTTAAACTCAGTTTTTCACAATTCCTGACTATTAATCCTAGTAAAATTCCCGTCTTGGTCAGTTAGGATCACCACTTTATATTTAAGAATGTGAATGTCAGAATAATAGTAGAGAGATGATTTATTTCAGCTTTTATTTCTTTCATCACATTCCCAGTGGGTCAGAAGTTTTACATAACTAATTAATATTTTGGTAGGCATTGCCTTTAAATTGTTTTACTTGGTTAAACGTTTTTGGTAGCCTTCCACAAGCTTCCCACAATAATTGGTGTGATTTTGGCACATTCCTCTCACAGAGCTGGTGTAACTGGTCAGGTTTGAAGGCCTCCTTGCTCGCACACGTTTTCAGTTCTGCACAAATGTTCTAATAGGATTGAGGGCAGGGCTTTTGATGGGCCACCTCCATACCTTGACCTTTGTTGTTTCTTAAGCCATTTTGCCACAACTTTTGAAGTATGCTTGGGTCATTGTCCATTTCGGAAGACCCATTTGCGACCAGCTCTTAACTTCCTGACTGATGTCTTGAGAATGTGTGCTTAATACTATATCACATAATTTTCCTACCTCATGATGCTCTATTTTGTGAAGTGCACCAGTCCCTCTGCAGCAAAGCACCCCCACAACATAGATGCTGCACCCCTGCTTCAGTTGGGATGGTGTTCTTCGCTTGCAAGCCTCCCCTTTTTCCTCCAAACATAACGACGTCATTATGGCCAAACAGTTTCATCAGACCAGAGGACATTTCTCCAAAGATAAGGTCTTTGTCCCATGTGCAGTTGCAAACCGTAGTCTGTTTTTTATGGCGGTTTTGGAGCAGTGGCTTCTTCCTTGCTGAGCGGCCTTTCAGGTTATGTCGATATAGGACTCGTTTAACTGTAGATATAGATACTTTTGTACATGTTCCTCCAGCATCTTCACAAGGTCCTTTGCTGTTGTTCTGGGATATTTGCAATTTTCGCACCAAAGTACGTTCATCTCTAGGAGAACAGAAATGCGTCTCTTCCTGAGTGGTATAGCTCCTGGTCCATGTGTTTATTCTTGTGTACTATTGTTTGTACAGATGAACGTGGTACCTTCAGGCATTTGGAAATTGCTCCCAAGGATGAGCCAGACTTGGAGGGCTTGTTAGACCAAATAAAAATAAAGGTGTATGCATGGTTCTTTATAGATCTCTAATAGGTTCCGTAAAGGACAGTTCATAATAATGGCTGGAATGGAGTGAATGGAATGGTATCAAACACATGGAAACCATATGTGTGATGTGTTTGATACCATTCCATTAATTCCATTCAAGCCATTMCTATAAGCRAATTAAGATGCCACCAGCCGCCTGTGAATTCAGTGGTGGATTTCCCAGTGTGCCTTCGAGCGAATTGTAGAGTTACCACCCATGACTTGTTAGTGACAGAGAAAATGTTGTTGCATTCATTCATTTTCAATCCTGTGGCCTTCACCAAGTATAGATACTAAGCGAATATGTTATCTTTARAATGTTATTATTTTAAACAATACAATACATATTACATAATGCCTTTTTTTGAGGGCCTAGTTTTACTCTAATACAGTGTCCTGAAACTCAAGGTTTACACGTCACGTCAGAGACATGACAAAAAAGTCATTTTATGCTGTTTTGTAAAGTGTATGTAATTCTTATTGGAATCCATTAAAAGTGGGGATATCCAACATTTGGAATGTTTATTCACCCACAACCTGCATTCAGAATGACTGCTAGGGTTGGGAAGACTAACATATGAGACTACCTTAAAACCTCTTAGATATACTTTTGGATGAATTTGTGCCAAAATTAAACGGCCTCGTACTCTGTCCTAGATCATATGATATGCATATTATTATTACTATTGGATAGAAAACACTCTGAAGTTTCTAAAACYGTTTGAATTATATCTGTGAGTAAAACAGAACTCATATGGCAGGCAAACTTCCAAACAGGAAGTGAAAATTCTGAAATGGGTCGCTGTGAAAGGCATCGCCTATTCAATTGCCTTATATTTATGGATCTGTATGCACTTCATATGCCTTCCACTAGATGTCAACAGGCGTTAGATAGACATGAATGCTCCGTTTGGGACGTTATTGGATATATATGAGAAAAACATCCTGAAGATTGATTCTCAACTGAGTTTGACCAGTTTATTCGACTTTGTAAACATTTTGACGTTTTTCGTTTCAGGCGTTTTCGTTCAATTGTGCGCAAGTGTTTGGACACGTGAACTAACACATGCTAGCCAAAGTTGCTATTCGCAGAAGATATGGACATTATAAACAAAACAACGATCTTTTGTGGACTAGGATTCTGGCACTGCATTTCCGATGAAAGATCATCAAGAAGGTAAGGGAAATTTATGATGTAATTTCGTATTTCTGTTGACTCCAACATGGCGGAGAATGGCTGAGCGCTGTCTCAGATTATGCATGCTGTGCTTTTTACTAAAGTTATTTTTAAATCTAACAAGCAGGTTGCATTAAGAACAGTGTATCTTTAATTATATGTTAAATAACATGTATCTTTCATCAAAGTTTATGTGAGTATTTCTGTATTTCACGTTGCTATCTGTAATTACTTTTGCTTATTTATGTGAGCCATTCTGAACATGGGCAATGTAAAACAGGATTATCCTGGCTAATATACAATATGCACATAGATCGAAACAAAACATAAGTATATATAAATCGATGGTATATGTATGTCATCTGAATGAAGTTGTTCAATCAGGTTAGTGAATTAATTTTATCTCTAATATTATTGGGTTGTGTGGAAAGATAGTGTCCTTTCTGTGTAAAAAATGGTGTGTTTTTTGAGACATGGATGTGCTGAGCTAAATAAATATATGTTGTGTTTTCGTTTGTAAAACATTTTAAAAATCAGACATGTTGGCTGGATTCACAAGATGTTTATCTTTCATTTGCTGTATTGGACTTGTGATTTCATGAAATTATATTATATTATATCCCTGTGGCACTAGGCTAGGCTATGCTAGTCAGCGTTTCTGATGAGGATCCGGGATGGGTGGTCCAGAGAGGTTTTAAGCATCTAAACTGGAACAACCATTTCAGTAACAGGTGCAATAAGTCCAAGTAACAAATTATATTAGTTTACAAAAATGTATGCTATTTATATTTGAGTAGCATAAGATGAATGAATCAATCAATGAGAGAGAATAAAGTAGACGGCACACGTCAAACGTTTGATTTATGACCCTATGTCCGGATGACGTGTGCATGCCCATATTTGGGCATCCGGTCAGGACATCCTGGCGGGAAGTTATCACCTGGTGATGCCCATATATGGGCATCCTGTTCCTGTTCTCACGCCTTAGAGTGAGTGTGAATTTATGTATATAATGCATCTATTCCTTTGAAGTTGTCATGATGATTGATGTCTAGGGACCTCTTTGAACTGGGGGGGGGGTGTGTTTGAACATTTCGAAAAGTATGGCCCCCCCACCCCCTGTTTAATTGACCTTAGGGCTGTTGTCTATGAAACAGGAATGTCCTGGGGTATTGGGGTTGGCAGACGCATTATAAATAAAGCCCAGAACAAGACATGCGGCTCTAGAACACTAAACAAGATTTTAAAAATAAAACCCTGAACATTAAACAGTCTCCTAGGTGCTATGCGTCTCTTGTCATGAACCAATGACAAAATCCTCGAGGAAGTTCTGTGTGAGGCCCCAGAATGTTTTAAAGGAGTTTTGGGTACGAGTGAGGGACATATGTCTTACATATTCCAACCAGAGGATTCTACAGTTAAGATATTCACAGACAGCGGGCCCAAACCCCTTTATCATGCAAAACCCGGGAGTTTTTCTCCTGCGCTGCGGATGAGAGAATGGCTTAAAATAAGGCTAGCGCTCTGTCAAATTGAACAGGCCCTGAGTGGTACAACTCTGCCCGGATATGCAATGGAAGAACTGGTCTGCGGACGCAGTGATCTGAAGGCCCTAAGAATCGCTTCAATGGCATATAGCCCTGACTCCAAAGTGACAATTTTAGCATGTGAACAATTTGATAGTGCAAATGCGACAAAGTCTGTCAGTTCATATGTATCTTCCAAAGCATGCAAGGATGTAAACTTTTTTATGCCAGTGTTTAGCTTTAAATGGATTGATTATCCCATATTCATAACCCTTRTGAATAAGCTGGACAGTCTTTTCCAAAATCGTGAACAATTACRGCGCTGGCCGCGKCTATCCTTRRGACATACMCAGGACCTACATGCCCGACGGATGATCTATCCCTGGAGTGAAAACTTACAGAGCTTTGATGGAGCGTGCAAGAGAGCCTGTCTTGGCGTTGGTGAATTGGATACGGATGCCGGTCAGGGCTAACCAGACCCTATATCTGTAAGAAAGGAATAGTAAAAAGGTGTAATAAATTATAACATGTTTTAAACTGTATGTACTAAAGATTTAGAATTWAATAAATGGTTTTAAAGAGGTATCTCACCTTTTAACGAAGGGGCTCTGTCTTTTTGCTCTATCATCATGCCTGTCCTGGAGAAAAATAATTTCTGAAAAGACGTGTGCGTGCGCGGGTGTGCGTGTGCGGGCGTGTATGTGTGTGTGTTTCAAAAACAAAGGGGTGTGTGGGGGGGGTCTCTGCATGTGTCGTTTGAAACCAAAAAGGTGCGTGATGCTGTTTTAGAATTGGGGTGTGCGTCTCTTAATTAAAATGGGCACTTTCGATTCATTAACACACAAGCCTTTCAAATCCGAATTTATCTCACCCCAGAGGATGTGGGGGCTAAAAAGTCAAACACCCCAGAAAGAATACATTAGGTCGAGACAGCCCCTAGGGTTTAAAACAAAGGTATACCGTGGGACATATGCATACAGGATTCCACAAAAAAAAACAGAAGGTGTTATATCCCTGAGGATGTAGGAAATCAAAAGGCAATACATCCAGCATAGAATAGGTCTAGACATCCCCTCCTGTTSTTTTAAATCACTACATTTGTAATCTAAACATTCTGGGGGTACTACAGGTCCATTTTTTGCATACAGGATGGCGCCCGAAAAAAACGTCACCCCTGCTCTGTAAACTCATTTCGTTAGGGACACGACAGCGGAACGAGTTTAGTGAAACAGATACTATCCACTATGTTCGCACAGCTTTAGCGCAACTACAAACCCCACAGGCCAACAGCCCAGCAGAGTTATCAGACTGAACAGTTAAAAGATCAT
>NW_019946418.1:23664-32980 GCF_002910315.2 Salvelinus sp. IW2-2015 | reverse complement strand
CGTGAATCCATACCATTTAATGGAGCTTTTGAACGGTGAGTAGTGAAAAAATATATTTTAAAGTTGGGGGTGGGGAATTGTTTGAATATTATTACTATTTATTGTCAATATTTAAACCATGATTATACTGTGTTTTAAACGGGGGGCAATGCACGTTAGGTCTTATAAGTAAAAAATGTATATATCGATAAATAAAATGTTAACTATTATCTAACGTTAATATTATCTAACGTTTGTAGGTCCTCCATCCTTTACGCAGCTGCTCAGCAGGTAACATGATCTGGACAGACCAGCTAGACGGGCATCTCAGGAGGCAAATTCGCAATGCAACCAATCCCCGTTACATTATTGTAGACGTAAGTCCAATAATCACATACACAAGAATATTGTATACATCAAAAAAAACCAAAAAAGTGTGACCCATTATTAAAAGCTATTTTTGTGTTTACCAGCTACATACAGCAAGAAGGGATAACGGGCTTCCTATGACCCTTAACGGCGTCTCGGCGGAGCAATGAACACATCAGATGACACAGATGCAATTCTTCCGTCGTACGAAACATTTTTTCAAAACACCACCGAGAACGAGAGCGATTTAAACGTACCCCGTCAAACTCCCCCGGGAACCTCACGCCGCTCGCTCCAATTCCTGACCAAAACAAGCAACGCCACAACACGGGCTCTTAGTACATTGCTTCAAGAATCATCACCCTCCGAAGTACTACCTGGGCAGGGCTTCACCGAACAGCGCTCCATGGGACCACGGTATGAAGCATTCTATATATATATTATAGTGTATACATATTTTTTCCTTATACATTTTTAGGCATGATTGTGAAAACAAGGACAAAATAACTGTTTTTCAGGCTCCAACCGAGACAGGCACCGGATGAAGGGAACGATGAAAAAGTCAAGCCCCCCCTGTTTCCGCCGATCTCGGAGAACAAGCCCCCTCGTCAAAAAAAGCACGAGGTATTTTAATTATGTATTGTTAAATATATAGTCATTATACCTGAAATGTATGACATTTTTATCTGACATATTTTTAATGTTTAATACTATCTTTTATGTATTACTTTCTTTTCAGAGCCCTCCCCGTGCGTATAACGGCACAGAAAGACCCTACACATCTCTAGAGCACGGGAGGATTCCGCTACCGAACTTTCCCAATGAAAATAACCCCAAACCGGAGGCATTTCACCTTAAATTGACATTTCAGAGGCACGCGACTGGCTATTATGGGAGCGCAACCTTCTTGATTCGGCCCAATTCTTGTTGGCAACACCCGGATCTGAAATAGGAACAAAGCTGGTTTTTTCACAGCCTCTCCGCCTGGCTCTAAATCCCAAAAGTTTTGCACACAAACGATACGTGTTTTTACTCGAGCGACAATACCGTCAGGATCCTATCCTTCTTGTATAGAGCAATTCCATGTACAGATGTTAACTTTTGCCGAACACGGATCCCTTTAGCGCGGATCATTCTCGTAAACACCGCTTGAATTCGAGAGCGCCAAATTCAAAAAAAGAATACTAAAAAGTATTTATAATCCATGAAAACTCACAAGTGAAAATATTACCAAAACACAGCTTACTTTGTAACTCCACCTATCGTGTCAGATTTTGAAATATGCTTTTGCAGCGACAACAAATCCAAAGCGTTTGTGAGTTTATCAATCACTAACAAAAACAGTAGAACAGCTAGAAACCATCAAGTAGCTTGAGTCCGCAAAGTCCAGAGAAAACGCAATCAAATTAATCGCTTACCTTTGATACTCTTCGGATGTTTGCACTCACGAGACTCCCAGTCTTACACAATTAAATGTTACTTTTGTTCGATAAAGATTAGTTTATAACCAAAAAACGCCATTTTGGTCCTTGCGCGTTATATGTTCAGAAAACCACAGGCCTCATTCCTCCTGAAAGGCAGGACGAAAATTCCAAAAGTATAACCGTTAAATGTTTCTAGAAAATGTCAAACGATTTTTTATAATCAATCCTCACTTGTTCTTTCAACACTTACATAATCAACTAATACTTTCAACCGTACGGGCTAACCTATTCAACTACTACAAGAAAGAAAAATGCATACATCTCTCGCACCGCAGGAACTAATTCAAAGGACACCGTGACGCCGTTTGAAAAAATTCTTCGCTCATTTTTCAAATAAAAGCTTTGAAACTATGTCTAAACGCTGGTCACAGCCTGAGGAAAGCCATTGGAAAAGGGGAATTCTGGTTGATTACCCCTTTAAATTGGAGGAGTGGGCCAACGGAAACAGGGATTTTTCAAATAAAAAGCACTTCCCGGGTGGATTTCCTCACGTTTTCGCCGCCAAAATCAGTTTCGTTTATACTACAGACAATATTTTGACAGTTTGGAAACTTTAGAGTGTTTTCTATCCTAATTCTTGCTCAATTAATATGCATATTCTAGCATTCTCGGACCTGAGAAATAGTCTGTTTACCTTGGAATGTTATTTTTCCAAAACATAACAAATTCTTGCCCCTAGCTGAAGAAGTTAAACCAGCAATCCGCATAAAACAAAAACGCAAAATACAGGCACTAAACATCATATATGTACACGGATCCTTCCGGAATACCCAAGAACAACATCATTAATTATCCAAAAAGGCTGAGCCAACAGACATAGTGAGACAGTTGAAAAGCCAGAACTCGAAACTATTAATTAACCATATGAAATGAGAGGGTACAGACATAATACCGATAGATGAAAGCACTATTATCACCAGATTTCCAGCCGAACTCATAGAAATGATTAATCGTATGACATGATCCAGGACACCGATGAAAAACCTGTTATCACAGGATTCCGAAGCCCTCATATCGATAATTTACCAGATAATGAGAGCCTAAATCTTCTGCACGCACACCACAAAACCAAGCCGTTAACGCACCAGGCAGAAAGTCTCAAACGCAATACCGATGTTTTTGAGGAATTTGAAAATTGTCTAATAATTCAGGATGAGACGGTAGTAATAGAAGTGTCCGCGGCTGTGTTATCGCAAATAAAATCAACAATACCAGAATTCGACAGTTTTTCAATTTCACATGGTGAATCAGAATTTGACTTATGCTGGTTTAACGTAAATGATATTGGATACTCTGAACAACTGTTAGACAGGGCTAGAGAATTATGGTGAACCACGTGCGTGATGCTTACCCATTTGGAGATTTGTGGAGAGTAGGCCCTGCATAACACTGATACTCATTATTTTACCCCAATGGCCGAAGCAGATCTTGAAGAATTTAATCCACCGCTAGACGACTTGGTTCAGTCCCAAACTTATCCTCATAGCCGATAGAACACCTCGAGCTTGTTAGTGCAAATAATACGTTCAACCCCACGGTTGGTGGCCGGTCAAGAGAAGAGACCTAAGATAGCCTAATGGCAATTAGAAAATCATAAGCAACACAAAGGGCCTACCTTCATTAAACGTCCACACAATCCTGGTAATAAGCTATGCTATTGCAATATGGGCCTGTCCATCTACTCAACCTGGTACTGGAGCTGACTCTAGCGGTTTACAAAAGCTAAGGGAGCTCCAAACTGCTGTGGTCTAGGTATACAGATCTGGTGCTTTCTCTGACATAGTTTAAATTCTGAACAAACTTCTGAAAATCAAGATTGTGGTTTTTTACAGAGTAGAGCTAATGCCAGCTTCCTTGAAATTCAAAACAACCCCCAACCCAATCCTCCAGATTCCTACTTTTATGTGCCAAAACGAACATTAACTATGCCGTTACTAACATCACAGCGTTTTTAGGCGCACCATGTCTGTCCATCGTGCCATACCGGAGCCCCGAACGAGGGCCACACCGGGGCCCACAAATCGCTTGCCGTTTTATAACTGTTTCAGTATGTCTGGAAAATTGTCTATGACAACCCTTAAACTGACCACCCCTGTGAGGATTCCACCGCACATGTCGTTCGGGCTACTGTTACGAAAAAACAAAATTGAAGACTGGCCCACACCCAAGCTTTCAAATCTTAAGCAAGTTTGTACACATTAACAAGAAATGTCTCAAAATTTCCATTGCAATTTACAACCTCTAAAATAGACAGCCCATAAACTCATGTGCTCGTGAATCATACATTCCCTATCTGTAACAGGGCCTTTGAAAATGCAGAGACGCTGAAGTCTGTCTCAAGAAAGTGCCACCACGAGTGTATATCTAGCCCTTGCTGAAGATGAACATTCAGAGAAATACGTGTTTATGATTTTGAGACAAATTCAGGCAATCCAGGGGTTTCATTGCCTAGTATTTGTATCTACATGACTTTCAAGGGTGAAAAGTGGTCGGCAGGAGGACCCAATCGTGCACTTGACTCTTTCTCAAAACAACTTTTAGAAAACCCCAGTACAGAACTTACCGTTTATTAGCGCACAATGCTACAGCCTATGACTCCCTACTTCTTCTGAACCCCTTGAACAGCAACGGCGTTGCCCCCAGTGTCATAGCTCAATAGTAAAAATCTCTGTGTTTTGTTAGACCCCGCCTTCACCAGAGATACATTGACAGTTATAAGCTTCTTACCCATGAGATTTGTCCTCAAATGCAGAGCCTTGGCTTTTTGAAAAACTCGTGAAAGGCTGGCTTCCCCACTTCTTCCTCACAGTCTGAGAGAATTCATCATGTATATTGCATCGGTATCCCAGCCCCGAAATGTGTTGATCAAATATGGTCTCCCAAAGAGCGTGAAGAATTCATGACAGTGTACGCAGACAGTAAAACATGGCCCTTTGATTCCATAAAGAGATGGAATCATACATGTGACAATGTGTGGTTACTAACGTTAATATTATCTAACGTTTGTAGGTTCTCCATCCTTTACGCAGCTGCTCAGAGGGATAAATGATCTGGAACAGACAGCGTTAGACGGGGATTCTCAGGAGCAAATCGCATGCAACCAATCCCCGTCACATTATTGTAGACGTAAGTCCAATAATCACATACACAAGAATATTTATACATWMAAAAAAAAMAAAAAGTGTGCACCCTATATTAAAAGCTATTTTTGTGTTTACAGCTGACATACAGCCAAGAAGGATAACGGGCTCCTATGGACCCTTAACGGCTTCGGCGGAGCAGATGACACATCAGATGACACAGATGCAATTCTTCCGTTCTGTACGAACRTTTTTTCAAACACACCGAGAACAGAGGATTTAAACGTCCCGTCAACTCCCCCGGGAACCTCCACCCGCTCGCTCCATATTCCTGACCCAAACAAGCAACGCACAACACGGGCTCTAGTACATTGCTCAGAATCATCMCCTCCCGAAAAGTACTACTGGGCAGGGCTTCACGAGACAGCGCTCCATGGACACGGTATGAAGCCATTATATATATATATTATTAGTTATACATATTTTATTATTTATACATTTTTAGGCTTGAATATGTGAAAACAAGGACAAATAATGTTTTTTCAGGCTCCAACGAGACAGGCCCGGTAGAATCGGGAATGCTTGATGAAAAAAGTCAAGCCCCCCCTGTTTCCGCGATTCGTGAGAACAGCCCTCGTCAAAAAAGCCGAGGTATTTTAATTATGTATTGTTAATATATAGTATTATACCTGAAATGTATTTGACATTATTTTATCTGACATATTTTTATGTTTAATAACCTATTTTGTATGTATTATTTTCTTTCAGACCCCTCCCCGGCGTATAACGGCACAGAAGACCTCACACATCTAGAGCACGCGGAGGATTCCGGCTCACCGAACATTCCCAATGAAATAACCAAACCGGAGGATTTCACCGTTTTAAATGACATTTCAGAGGCAGACGACTGGCTATTATGGGATGCGGCCAACCTTCTTGATTCGGCCAATTCTTTGGTGGCAACACCCGGATCTGAAATAGAACAAGCTAGGTTTTTCACAGCCTTTTCCAGGGCTCTAAAATCCCAAAAGGTTTTGCTACACAAACGGATAGGTGTTTTACTCGAGCGACAATACCGTCAGGATCTATCCTTCTGGTATAGAGCAATTCCATGTACAGTATGTTAACTTCTTGCCGCACGGATCCCTTTAGCGGGATCATTTTCGTAAACAACCGCTGAATTGCAGAGCGCCAAATTCAAAAAGAATACTAAAAATATTTATAATCATGAAATCACAAGTGAAATATACCAAAACACAGCTTAGCTTGTTGTTAATCCACCTATCGTGTCAGATTTTGAAAATATGCTTTGCAGCGAAAGCAATCCAAGCGTTTGTGAGTTTATCAATCACTAGACAAAACAGTAAGAACAGCTAGCCTCAAATTAGCTTGGTCACGAAAGTCAGAAAAGCAATCAAATTAATCGGATTACCTTTGATACTCTTCGGATGTTTGCACTCACGAGACTCCCAGTTACACAATAACATGTTTTTTGTTCGATAAAGATAGTTTATAAACCAAACAACGCCATTTGGTCTTGCCGTTTATGTTCAGAGAAACCACAGGCTCATTCCCGTCCTGAAAGGCAGCGACGAAAATTCCAAAAGTAACCGTTAATGTTTCTAGAAAATGTCAAACGTTTTTTATAATCAATCCTCACCTGGTGTTTTAACACTACATAAATCAATAATATTTCAACCGTACGGGTAACCTATCAACTACTACATGAGAAAGAAAATGCATACATCTCTCGCACCGCAGGGAACTAAATCAAAGGACACCGTGACGCCGTTTTGAAACAATTCTCGCTCATTTTTCAAAATAAAAGCTTTGAAACTATTGCTCTAAACGCTGGTCACAGCCTGCAGGAAGCCATTGGAAAAGGGAATCTGGTTGATCTACCCCTTTAAATTGAGAGGGGCAGCAACGGAAACCAGGGATTTTTCAAATAAAGCACTTCCGGCGTGGATTTCCTCACGTTTTCGCCGCCCAAAATCAGTTTCTGTTTATACTACAGAGACAATATTTTGACAGTTTTGGAAACTTTAGAGTGTTTTCTATCCTAATCTGTCAATTATATGCATATTCTAGCATCTGGACCTGAGAAATAGTCTGTTTACCTTGGGAATGTTATTTTTCCAAACATAAAAATTCTGCCCCCTAGCTGAAAGAAGTTAAACAGCAATCCGATAAAAAAACGCAAATACAGGCACTAAAATCATATATGTAACACGGATCCTTCCAGAATAACCCAAGAACACACATCATTAATTATCCAAATGGCTGAGCCAACAGACATAGGTGAGACAGTTGAAAGCCAGAACTCAAAGCTATAATTAACCATATGAATGAGGGGGGGTAACAGACATAATACCGATAGATGAAAGCATATTATCACAGATTCCAGCCGAACTCATAGAAATGATTAATCGTATGAATGAGTCAGGGCCGACCGATGAAAACCTGTTATCACAGATTCCCGAAGCCCTCATATCGATAATTACCCAGATGAATGAGAGCCTGAGATCTTCTGCACCGCACACCCCACAAAACCAGCCGTTAACGCCCAGGTCAGAAGAGTCTGAAACGCAATACGATGTTTTTGAGGAATTGGAAAATTGTCTAATAAATCAGGATGGAGACGGTATTAATAGAAGTGTCCGGGTTGTGTAYCGAAATAAAATCAACAATACAGAGATTCGACAGTTTTTCAATTTCACATGGGTGAATCAGAATCTTGACTATGCTGTGTTTTACGTAATGATATTGGATACTCTGAACGAACTGTTAGACAGGGCTAGAGATTATGGTGAACCACGTGATGTCTTACAGTTGGAAATTTGTGGAGATAGCCTGCATAACACTGTATCTCTTATTTTACCCAATGGCGAAGCAGATCTTGAAGAATTTATCCACCTGCTAGAACGACTTGTTCAGTCAAATTTATCCATCATAGCCGATAGAACCCTCGAGCTTGTAGTGCAAATAATACGTCAACCCCAGGGTGGTGGGGGTCAGAGAAGGAAGCTAGATAGCCTAATGCAATTAGAAATCATAAGCAACAAAAGGGCCTACCTCATAAACGTTCACAATCCTGGTAATAAGCTATGCTTTGCAATAGGCCTGTCCCATTTACTCAACCCTGGATGTACTGATCTAGCGGTGTTACAAAAGGCTAGGGAGCTCCAAACTGCTGTGGGTCTAGGTATACAGGATGCTGTGGCTTTCTCTGACATAGTTAAATTTGAAAACTTTCTGAAAATCAAGATTGTGGTTTTGTACCAGAGTAGAGCTAATGCAGCTCTCTTGAAATTCCAAAACAACCCCCAACCTCATCCTCAGATTCTGTACTTTTATGTGCAAAACGAACATTACTATGCCGTTACTAACATCACAGCGTTTTTAGGCGCACCATATGTCTGTCCATCGTGCCATACCGGCTACACCCGAACGAGGGGGGCACTCGTGCCGTTATAACTGTTCAGTATGTCTGGATGAAAATTGTCCTATGCAACCCTTAAACTTGACACCCTGTGAGGATTGCCACCGCACATGTCGTTCGGCCTACTGTTACGAAAAACACAAAATTKAAACATGGCACCCCAAGGCCTGTAAATCTGTAAGCAGTTGTGACATTAACAAGAAATGTTCAAAATGCCATTGCAATTACAACCTTAAAATAGACAGCCCTAAACCTCATGTGTGTGGAATCATACATTGCCCTATCTGTAAAGGGCCTTTGAAAAGCAGAGACGCTGAAGTGGTTCAAGAAGTGCCACACGAGTGTATATTAGCCCTTGGCTTGAAGACGAACTTCAGAGAAATCGTGTTTCATGATTTTGAGACAAATTCAAGCAATCAGGGGTTTCATTTGCCTATTATTTGTATCTACATGGAACTTTCAAGGTGAAAAGTGGTCGGCAGGAGGGACCCAATCGTGCACTGACTCTTTCTAAAACAACTTTTAGAAAACCCCAGTACAGAACTTACCGTTATTTAGCGCACAATATTGCTACGAGCCTATGACTCCTACTTCTCTGAACCCCTTGGATACAGCAAGGCGTTGCCACCCAGTGTCATAGCTCAAGGTGTTAAAATTCTGTGTTTTGTTAGACCGCCTTCAACCAGAGATACATTGACAGTTATAAAGCTTCTTACCATGAAGATTGCTCAAATGCCAGCAGGCCTTTGGTTTTTTGAAAAACTCGTGAAAGCTGGTTCCCCACTTCTTCTACATCTGAGAGAATCTATCATTATATGATCTTATCCCAGCCCCGAAATGTGGTGTGATCAAATTTGTCTCCAAAGAGCGTGAGGATTCATGACGTTGGTACAGACAGTAAAGACATGGCCCTCTTGATTTCCATAAAGAGATGGAATCATACATGTGACAATGTGTGGTTA
>NW_019946418.1:0-18207 GCF_002910315.2 Salvelinus sp. IW2-2015 | reverse complement strand
GAAGCTTGGGCTGGCAACTGATTAAAGAGATGGTTTGGTGATAAACAACTTCCACAGCCCAATTCCATTTATGATTAGTGGTGCATGTGAGACATATGTCTCTGGGTCTGACTGAGCCTATTTAGGTTGCCTTAACAAGGGGTTGTATACTTTTTGACTCAAGACATTTCAGCTGTTCATGTTTTATACATTTCTAACAATTTAAAATATATAATTCCACTTTGACATTATGGGATATTGTGTGTGACATTTCACTGGGACATGTCCCCCCCACATTCTGAAATTGCGTTTCTGCCAACCCCACCCCCAACAATGAATTTTGTTCTATTCCTTCAGGCTACTATCTTGAGTCACACACATTAATCTTATCTATGAATGTAGGCTCATATTGTGTGTGACAAAACATCTCAATTTAAACCATTTCATATTAATCCCACTTTGTAACACAACAAAATGTGGAAAAGTCAAGGGGGTGTGAATACTTTCTGAAGCACTGTAAATGTAAAATGAGTTGAATTTTATGAAACAATGTAAGAATATACGAGGTTGTTACATGTTGTGATAGCTTATACTTTGGTCAAAACATATATTTTCAAATTTTGCAAATAAAAGACAAAATAAGAAAAGGATTTGTGAAAAAAGTGGAGATCCCTGAGTTGTAGGACATTTGACTGTTGTAATTCAACCAAGTGAGACCGAACCAAGTTCAGTTGTAGATACCTGTTTTGTTTTATTCAAATGATAATATGAAATACAGTGTGTCTGTAAATGATTTACACCTTGATTAAGACGAGCAATTATACCTGTATAAAATGTATTATTTTAAAACGGAGCTATTCTCCCAAAAATTGGTAAATGATATTATTTTAGATTAATAAATTGGGAAATTATATTATTTTATATTAATAAAATTGCTCAGAGAATGAGATATTGTTTAACAAGTCATCTTTTTTGTCTCAAAAGGTCAAAATTATTGACACCCAAAAGATTCTTATAAATAACGTAGTCAAGGTTTAGTATTTGGTCCCATATTTCTAGCACGCAATGAGACTATATTAAGCTTGTGACTCTACAAACTTGTTGGATGCATTTGTGTTGGTTTTGGTTATGATTCAGATTATTTTGTGCCCAATAGAAATTAATGGTAAATATGTATTGTGTCATTTTGGAGTCACTTTTACTGTCAATAAGAACAGAATTGTTTCTAAACACTTCTACATTAATGTGGATGCCACCATAATTACAAATAATCCTGAATGAATCGTGAATACGGATGAGTGAGAGAGACATCTGTCACGCCCTGACCGTAGAGAGCTTTATATCTCTATTTTTGGTTTGGTCAGGGTGTGATTTGGGTGGGAATTCTATTTTCATTTTCTATGTTTTGTATTTCTTTGTATTTGGCCGGGTGTGGTTCTCAATCAGAGGCAGCTGTCTATCGTTGTCTCTGATTGAGAACCATACTTAGATAGCTTTTTCCCACATGGTTTTTGTGGGTAGTTGTTTCTGTTTTGGGTGTCTGCACCAGACGAACTGTTTCGTTTTGTTCCACTTTGTTATTTTGTTTCGGTGTTCAGTTGATAAATAATCTGACACGTAGACACTGCGCTTCGGTCTCTTCTTCAGAACGAGCGTGACACATGCTAAGCTCCCTTTTATTGGTAATTGCTCCTTTATTGGTACTGGTTAACACTTCTACTTGCTACCAAACCGGATCCGGGAGCACCCCACAGTAAAAAAGCTGACTAGCATAGCCTAGCATAGCGTCAAAGTAATTTCTAGCATCTAAAGCGTCACAAGTCACAAGCGTCACAAGTAAATACTAGTAGTCCCGTGTAGCTCAGTTGTTAGAGCATGGCGCTTGCAACGCCAGGGTTGTGGGATCGTTTCCCACGGGGGACATAAATGTATGCATTCAGTGCTGTAAGTCACTCTGGATAAGAGTGTCTGCTAAATGACTAAAATGTAAATGTAAAAATCTAAATATCATTAATCACAAGTCCAAGACACCAGATGAAAGATACAGTTCTTGTGAATCAGCCATCATTTCTGATTTTTAAAATGTTTTACAGGGAGACACAATATGTAAATCTATTAGCAAAAGACACCACTTTTTTTACTCCACCAGTTTTTTACTCCATCAGCAGCTATCACTAATTCGACTAAATAAAGATATATAAGCCACTAACCAAGAAACAACTTCATAAATGACAGTCTGATAACATATTATTGGTATAGCATATGTTTTTTTTTTTAAATGTGCATTTTTCAGTATAAATCACAGTTCTACATTGCAGCTGCAATCTGAAATAGTGCCGAAGCTGCCAGATAATTATAGAGACTAACGTCAAATAACTAATTACTCATCTTAAAACATTTCTGAAAAATACACAGCGTACAGCAATGAAAGCCCAACATCTTGTGAATCCAGCCAATATGTCAGATTTTTTAAGTGTTTTACAGCGAAAACACATATAGCATTATATGAGCTTACCACAATAGCCAGAATCACAACCGTCATTACCAGCAGTAAATGTTAGCGATCGTAACAACCCAGCAAAGTATATATAATTTTACTAACCTTGATATACTTCATCAGATGACAGTCCTGTAACATCATATTACACAATGCATATAGCTTTTGTTCGAAATGTGCATATTTAGCAGCACAAATCGTGGTTATGCAATGTAATCAGTAAAAACATGGCATGCATTCTGGCCGGCGCATCTTGGAAAGCACCTAATCTAATCAATAAATAATCGTAAACTTGACTAAAAAATACAGGTTGGACAGCAATTGAAAGATGCATTAGTTATTAATGCACCGCTGTGTTAGATTTTTAAAATTACGTTACTAGACATACAGTGTGCGTTACAGCCAGACCAGTGCCGCAATAATGGCCGAAAATAATTTTTACATTTTCCACAGAACAACGAATTAACATCATAAATAGTTCTTATATTAGTTGAGCTTCCATCAGAATCTTGGGCAAGGTGTCCTTTGTCCAAAAGAATTGTTGCTTTGTTGTGAAACGTCCTCTTCAACTTCGGAATTAGCAGCTAACAATGGCTAAGTGGCACACACATGTCAAATCCTCAAAGCGCAATACTACGAAAATTCCGAAAATAGCAATATACCGCATAAACTGATATAAATCGTTTAAATAACTTCGTTATGATGTTTCTAACCTATATCGAATTAATCACAGACCGGTATATCTAAGGCCGATAACGAGAGCTTTTGAGCATGCCATCTTGATGTCTCTCTTGCGTCTTGAGAAGCGTCGAAAAGAACGGACCTTTCACTCCATGTCCTTTTATAAACTCTGAGAGCTACGTAGAAAGTCCATTCCACTTCTCATTGGTTACTGACATCCAGGGAAGGCGGGTGCAGTTCATTTCGAGCCATAGGCACACACAGAGCTTTAAACTGACCTGAGAACAGAGCCTCGTTTTCAGCCTTCGCAGTTCCTGTCATGGATTTAGCTGCAGAAGAGTTCTGGGTCACCAACAGACATAATTCAAACGATTTTAGAAACTAGAGATTGTTTTCTATCCAATAGTAATAATAATATGCATATTGTACGAGCAAGAATTGAGTACGAGGCAGTTTAATCTGGGAACGAAAAATCCACATCGTGTAAACAGCACCCCTATTGAGAAAAGGTTTTAATACCACTTACAATTACTGTACCAGTCAAAAGTTTGGACACACCTACTCATTCAAGGGTTTTCTTTATTTTCTACATTGTAGAATAATAGTGAAGACTTCAAAACTATGACATTTAAAAAATAAAACTTGGAATGTGTACTTGTAGGTGTGTCCAAACTTTGACTGGTACTGTATTTCCTCCACCAGCACATTAATGTGTGAAGTATGAGATACACATGTTAGAAAGGCTCAAGTATTCCAGAGAAACGTTCTGCCATTGGCATAATGCCTTTTACAGGCCTTTGTAGGTGCTTTGTTCTATGCTGAAAGCTATCCTTTTCCATATTTTTATCTCCCCCACTATCCTGGAAGTGGTATGGGGTGATGGATGATGTGGTGAATGGGCCACCACCGGTATCCCTCCCTCCCTCCCTGTCTCCCTCCCTGTCTCCCTCCCTCCCTCCCTCCCTCCCAGAAGGGTCCAGATGTGGAGGCGGGAGAAGGAGGTGACTGAAAGGGTGGCACTCCTTATGGCCAAGATTAAGAAGTAGTTTTATGTATTTTGTATGTATTTTATTTATAGCTATTCATTTATACATTTTCTACTGTTTCTGGTGAGGTCCTTTTTTTAAACCCAAAGTGGAGTTCTTTTTTCTCTTAGAACATTTTTCTTGTTTGTAATAATAATAAACAAACTGGCACACTGGCATTTTCCAGCCCTAACGCCAGGTTCACATTTAATGCTTGCTCTCATATGTGTAGGAGGAAATATTTGAGGTGTGACCTTGAAAATTCCTGCCTGGCTATTTCCAGGCAGCAACTGGTTTTACGGGTAACACAATTGGTTATGGCAGGAATTTTGACGGCAGAAACATATCCTCACAGCCATGACTCACACTGCCCATATGCACATTGAACAAGACAAGTCTTATGTGCTTTGGTTTCAGAAGTGGGGATCTTCTTCATTTTCTAGTCTGGCTGCACATTCTCTTTCCCTTTCCTTGTGCTGAAGTCTGAATTTCTGTTACTCCAATCTCTCCTCACATTCTCTTTCCCCTTTCCTGGTGCTCAAGTCTGAATTTCAGAGGTTACAATCTCCTTTTAGTGAGTTTTATACATTTAAAGGGGAACTCCAATCCACTTTTTTCACTAGCCCACTGTTGTAAAATATAAGGACAACAACCACCAAGCCACGGCCTGTTCTCCCTGCTATCATCCAGGAGGCGAGGTCAGTACAGGTGCATCAATCCTGGGACCCGAGAGACTGAAAAACAGCTTCTATCTCAAGGCCATCAGACTGTTAAATAGCCATCAGTAGCACCTTAGAGGCTTTACATAGACTTGAAATCACTGGCCACTTTAATAATGGAACACCCTATCACTTTAATAATGTTTACATATTTTGTATTACTCATCTCATATGTATATACTGTATTCTATTCTACTGTATCTTAGTCAGTGCTGCTCTGACATTGCTCGTCCAAATATTTATAAATTCTTAATTCCATTCCTTAATAACAGGCAATAGACTTCCTGCTGGTCTTTTAACTTCTCCACAGGAAGTCTCCAGAATTACAGAATAACAATAACAATTATTAGATTATCATTATTACTTATTACTTATTATTAAAATTACAGATTCTCATTATTATGAATTATCATTGGAATTACATAGTCTTCTCAACAACACATACACCAGAGCTGTTGAACCAAAATATATAAATTAGGTGAAATATTTAGCGTTTTACCATTATCCCGACAATTGCCACTGCCAAATAATAGACCTAGTGACAATTTAAAAGTCACACCATCCTGAAGATTTTGGATTGAATTGAAATACACAACTATGATATGAAAAAACACATGTTAAATCTGCGAAGTTGTAAATCTGACAAAGACTCTGAATCTAAACATTGTCATTAAAGGTCCCGTGTGGCTCAGTTGGTAGAGCATGGCACTTGCAACGCCAGGGTTGTGGGTTCATTCCCCACGGGGGGACCAGGATGAATATGTATGAACTTTCCAATTTGTAAGTCGCTCTGGATAAGAGCGTCTGCTAAATGACTTAAATGTAAATGTTTTCTGTTATTTTCAAGTTGAAAATCCACTCACCACTCATCCACTTAAATCCACTGAATTTGTGTGAGGGGTTCTTCAGATGAGTTTCTCCTCAGATCTGGAGTCAGTGATGAAGCCTGTCAGTCTGTTTTTCTCTACAACCAGGGATGGTCTTTTATACAGAACAGCTGCGTTTCTGACTACGACTGTAACGCTCGTCTTCCTCCTCGTCTGAGGAGGAGCAAGGATCGGACCAAAGCGCAGCGTGGTTTGAATACATATTTTAATTATAGCAACGAAGACGAAAAAACACTTGACAAAATACAAAACAATAAACGACGTGAACAAACGAACGAAAACAGTACCGTGTGGCGAACAAACACAGACACGGCAACAATCACCCACAAGCAAACAGTGAAAACAGCCTACCTTAATATGGTTCCCAATCAGAGACAATGACCAACATCTGCCTCTGATTGAGAACCATATTAGGCCAAACGAACAAACCTAGACCAAACATAGAAACAAATAACATAGACTGCCCACCCCAACTCACGCCCTGACCATACTAAATAAAGACAAAACAAGGGAAATAAGGTCAGGAACGTGAAAACGACAAACTTTCCAGAAAACTTTCCTAAAGCTAGCGTCCTTAACCCTTTATGATATTGGGAATTGTCCTATATTGATAGAGGTAAATTGAAATGTTTCTTAGAGAAAAAAAATTGTAGAGTACATGCATAACCATGGTAGCAATCAAAAGAGAACAGTTGGAGATTATGGGAAAATTATTAAAATAAAGGTGAGGACAAAACATTTAAGACTGAATCCAAACATTATACTGTTGATTGTATGGGCATTTTACCTTTACATTTACTTTTCACCACATTTTTTGATAATGAAATCTGGAAATACTCTGGATACATTCAGTAACAGGACAAGAATATTAATGGAAAATGTCATCAATTATTTGAAAGCGTGTTCTATGCTAACATGGCTAAGTTACAAAATACGATCTTACAGTGTTAGTCTTTCACAAGGAAATTCAGAGAAGCTGATCATCATTTTTGTGTACATAAACTCTTAGAATAAAAGGTGCTATCTAGAACCTGAAACGTACTTTGGCTGCCCCCATATGAAAATCAAATCAAATGTTATTTGGCTGTCCCCATAGGAAAATCAAATCAAATGTTATTTGGCTGTCCCCATAGGAAAATCAAATCAAATGTTATTTGCCACATGCGCCGAATAGAACAGGTGTTCACCTGCAACTTACAAGCCCTTAACCAACATTACAGTTTTAAGAAAAATACAACAACAACCCAAAAAATTAAAGTAACTAATAATTAAAGAGCAGCAGTAAAATTACAATAGTGAGGCTATATACAGGGGGTACAGGTTAGTCGAGGAAATTTAGGTAATATGTAGGTGTCGGTAGAGTTATTAAAGTGACTATAGATAATAACAGAGAATAGCAGCAGCATAAATGGGGAGGAGGTAATGCAAATAGTCTGGGTAGCCATTTGACTAGATGTTCAGGAGTCTTATGGCTTGAGGGTAGATGCTGATTAGAATCCTCTTGGACCTAGACTTGGCACTCCGGTACCGCTTGCCGTGCGGTAGCAGAGAGAACAGTCTATAACTAGGTTGGCTGGAGTCTTTGACAATTTTTAGCGCCTTCCTCTGACACTGCCTGATGTAGAGGTCCTGGATGGCAGGAAGCTTGGCCCCAGTGATGTACTAGGCCGTACGCACTACCCTCTGTAGCGCCTTGCAGTCGGAGGCCGAGCAGTTGCTATACCAGGCAGTGATTCAACCCATCAGGATGCTCTCAATGGTGCAGCTGTAGAACCTTTTGAAGATCTGAGGACCCATGCCAAATCTTTTCAATCTCCTGAGGGGGAATAGGTTTTGCTGTGCCCTCTTTACGACTGTTTTGGTTAGCTTGGACCATGTTAGTTTGTTGGTGATGTGGACACCAAGAATCTTGAAGCTCTCAACCTGCTCCACTACAGCCCCGTCGATGAGAATGGTGGCATGCTCCGTCCTCCTTTTCCTGTAGTCCGCAATCATCTCCTTTGTCTTGATCACGTTGAGGGTTAGGGTTAGGGTTGTTGTCCTGGCACCACACGGCCATGTCTCTGACCTCCTCCCTATAGTTTGTCGCGTCGTTGTCGGTGATCAGGCCTACCACTGTTGTGTCATCGGCAAGCTTAATGATGGTGTTGGAGTCGTGCCTGGCCGTGCAGTCACGAGTGAAGAGGGAGTACAGGAGGGGACTGAGCACGCACCCCTGAGGGGCCCCCGTGTTGAGGATCAGTGTGGCGGATGTGTTGTTACCTACCCTTACCACCTGGGGCCGGCCTGTCAGGAAGTCCAGGATCCAGTTGTAGAGGGAGATGTTCAGTCCCAGGGTTCTTAGCTTGATGATGAGCTTGGAGGGCACTATGGTGTTGAATGCTGAGCTATAGTCAATGAACAGCATTCTCACATAGGTGTTCCTTTTGTCCAGATGGAAAATGGCAGTGTGGAGTGCAATAGAGATTGCATCATCTGTGGATTTGTTTATGGCGGTATGCAAATTGGAGTGGGTCTAGGGTTTCTGGGGTAATGATGTTGATGTAAGCCATGACCAGCCTTTTTAAGCACTTCATGGCTACAGACGTGAGTGCTACGGGTCGGTAGTCATTTAGGCAGATTACCTTACTGTTCTTGGGCACAGGGACTACTGTGGTCAGCCTGGTAATCTGTCTGGCCCTGTGGCCTTGTGAATGTTGACCTGATTAAAGGTCTTACACACATTTGCTGCAGAGAGCGTGATCACACAGTCGTCCGGAACAGCTGATGCTCTCATGCATGTTTCAGTGTTACTTGCCTCGAAGCGAGCATAGAAGTAATTTAGCTCGTCTGGTAGGCTTGTGTCACTGGGCAGCTCTCGGCTGTTCTTCCCTTTGTAATCTGTAATAGTTTGCCAGCCCTGCCAACATCCAACGAGCATTGGAGCCGGTGTAGTTCAATCCAATCTTAGTCCTCTATTGATGCTTTGCCTGTTTGATGGTTCGTCGGAGGGCATAGCGGAACTTCTTATAAGCTTCCGGGTTAGAGTCACGTTCTTTGAAAGCGGCAGCTCTACCCTGTAATCCATGCCTTCTGGTTGGATTATGTCATTAACGCACTTATTGATGAATCCAGTGACTGATGTGGTGTACTCCTCAATGCCATCGGAAGAATCCCAGAACATATTCCAGTCTGTGCTAGCAAACACAGTCCTGTAGCTTAGCATCTTCTTCATCTGACCACTTCCTTATTGACCGAGTTGCTGGTGCTTCCTGCTCTAATTTTTGCTTGTAATCAGGATGATATATTATTGTCAGATTTGCCAAATGGAGGTCGAGGGAGAGCTTTGTATGCGTCTCTGTATGTGGAGTAAGGTGGTATAGAGATTTTTCCCCTCTGGTTCGCACATTTATCCTGTTATGGCTGCAAGCCCGACGCCGGTACACCTATGACAACATCCACTCAAGTGCAGGGCGCGAATTCAAAATCTATTTTTTTTTATATTTAACTTTCACACATTAACAAGTCCAATACAGCATTTGAAAGATAAACATCTTGTGAATCCAGCCAACATGTCCGATTTTTTTAAATGTTTTACAGAGAAAACACCACATATATTTATGTTAGTTCACCACCATAAAAAAGAGGACAGCATTTTTCACAGCACACAAGTAGGATGCAAGTAGCATGCACAAGCCAACCTAACTAACCTAGAACCAACTAAATAACCTAGAAAAAACTACCTCAGATGACAGTCCTATAACATGTTACACAATAAATCTATGTTTTGTTCAAACAATGTGCATATTTTAGCTATAAATCAGTTTTACATTACTGCTACCATCATAGCTCCAGTCAGAAATCGCACGGGAGTAGCCAGAGAAAATACAGACACCAACGTCAACTACCTAATTACACATCATAAAACATTTCAGAAAAAATATATGGTGGATAGCTAATGAAAGACAAAGATCTTGTGAATACAGCCAATATTTCCGATTTTTGAGTGTTTTACAGCGAAAACACCACATATATTTATGTTAGTTCACCACCAAATACAAAAGACAGACAGACTTTTTCACAGCAACGGTAGCATGCAAGTAGCATGCACAAAGCTAACCTAACTAACCTAGAACCAACCTAAATAACCTAGAAAAACTCCTCAGATGACAGTCCTATAACATGTTACACAATAAATATATGTTTTGTTCGAAAAATGTGCATATTTAAGCTAAAAATCAGTTTTACATTACTGCTACCATCATAGCCACCATCATAGCTACAGTCAGAAATCACACGGGAGTAGCCAGAGAAAATACAGACACCAACGTCAACTACCTAATTACTCATCATAAAACATTTCAGAAAAATATATGGTGGATAGCTAATGAAAGATAAGATCTTGTGAATACAGCCAATATTTCCGATTTTTGAAGTATTTAACAGCGAAAACACAATATATCGTTATATTAGCTTACTACAACAGCTAACACACAGCAGCATTGATTCTAGTAAAAACGGTAGCGATAGCACAGTTCGACAGATATATGAAATAGTATCCCAAATAGGGTCCTTATCTTTGTTGATCTTCCATCAGAATGTTCTCCAAGGGGTCCTTTGTTCAGGACCGTCTTTATTTGGATCCAGAACGAACTATTCCCTCTTGAATTAGCAAGCACACTGGCCGTGCGGTGCTAACCTCTCCTTCTTGAACAAATTCTTGCGACGCATCACGTCTAAAGTCCAGAATAAATTTCAATAATATATAATTAAACTATATTGAAAAAACATACTTTAGGATGATATTGTGACATGTATCAAATAAAATCGAAGCCGGAGATCATATTCACCTATAACGAGGGTTTTCCAGGAGGCGATTCCAGGTTCAACTTCGCGCCCACAAAAAAAAGAAAATGGCGCACCTATCACTCCAAGAGGTTGTATTCAATACCAGGACGAGATAATCAAGTCATTTCTGCTCTCACTTCCGCATGACACCCAGGGGAAGGTGTATGACGTGTTTCTACAGTCTTAAGTGACATGCCCTTTTATAGACAAGCTCTTGAAGAGAGACATCGCTTTTGGAAATCTCACTTCCGGATAGGAAATGGGCTGTAAAAATAGTTCTGTTCCACTTAGAGAAATAATTCAAACGGTTTTAGAAACTAGAGAGTGTTTTCTATCCAATAGTAATAATAATATGCATATTGTACGAGCAAGAATTGAGTACGAGGCCGTTTGAAAATGGGCACCTCTTTCAGTTATTCAATACGCCCCCTGCAGCCATAACAGGTTAACATGCTTGTAGAAATGAGGTACCAGCTGTCAGAGTAGCTCACAGATACTGCACCTGTACATAGCCATCTATAATTTAGCCCAAACAACTACCTCTTTCCCTACTGTATATATTTATGTATTTTGCTCCTTTGCACCCCATTATTTCTATTTCTACTTTGCACATTCTTCCACTGCAAATCAACCATTCCAGTGTTTTACTTGCTATATTATATTTACTTCGCCACCATGGCCTTTTTTTGCCTTTACCTCCCTTATCTCACCTCATTTGCTCACATTGTATAGAGACTTATTTTTCTACTGTATTATTGACTGTATGTTGTTTTACTCCATGTGTAACTCTGTGTTGTTGTATGTGTCGAACTGCTTTGCTTTATCTTAGCCAGGTCGCAATTGTAAATGAGTCTTGTTCTCAACTTGCCTACCTGGTTAAAACCTCTTTGGGATTGCCCCCCTTTTTCTCAATTTCCGCCTGAAAACATACCCTAATCTAACTGCTTGTAGCTCAGGCCTAGAAGGAAGGATATGCATATTCTTGGTATCATTTGAAAGGAAACATTCTGAAGTTTGTGTAAATGTGAATTGAATGTAGGAGAATATAACACAATAGATCTGGTAGAAAAAAATACAAGGAAATCAACAGACGTTTTTTGTTCTTTTACTGTTGTTGCATCTTTAAAAATCAACAAGAAAGGCCAAACATTCAGTTATGATACTGGGGATCATTTCAAATGAGAACATAGGTAGGCAACAGTATTTACCAAAGTTTCAGATGGATACATTAAGGAATGAGTGAGGTACATGCCATTGAGCATGAGGTCAACCAGGTGTCCCTCACAAGTTTCCCAAATGTACCCAAGTGGCCGAATTGGTACAATGATACAATGATACAAAACCTATATACAAAATACAAAACAATTATTCTAACATACCCAAAAAATATATATTTGAAAAATTCAAGAAAAAAAAAAGAATTTAAAAAAAATAAAAAAAATAACAAGGGGAACTATTTACACTTCAAATGTTCAATCATGTGAAGATCTCTGTCCTCTAAACAATGTTGCGCTCCTGATGCCATATCCCATAGCAGTCTCTCTCTGGTGTGAAACAGAGGGTCACAGCACAGGTGGTGCAGGTGACAGGGGACTTCTTGTGGCACAGGGCACAACGAAGCCGCCCTACTGTGCCCCTTTTTCCCCGAGGCACATCCCTGCCTGCAATGATGAACTTCAGCATGTCCGTACCGCTGGTTGGAGCAGAAGGGACAGAGGTAGAGGGGACAGAAGGTGCTACAGTGTTCTTGCTGTAGTTAGCAAGCTCCTGGATGAGCTGCTCCCTAAAGGGTAGCTGTGAGATGGGGGGCTGTCCACAGTTCTTGGCCATTTCCTTCTGGAGGATGAAGGAATTCACCACAGCAATGTCAATAAATGATAGAACAGCGTTTGTGTACCATTTCATGGTCTTGTGAAGGACATTGTAATATCCTATCAGCGCATCCGATAGGTCTACACCCCCCATGCTCTTGTTGTAATCCCTCACAGCATCTGGAATGGGGACATTTCTGGCCGTCCAAGCGCCTGTAGGACCTTTCAACCGTCGAACAACGTGATCCCCACCGAACGACTTGTGAATAGTGGAACACATGACTACCTCTCGAGTGTCCATCCACTTCACAAACAGCAAACCATCTTCACGGTCCATCTCATGGTACCCTCCGCTCAGCCCGCTTAGGCATGTCGTTTACCCTGTTTTTGGAAAACCCACTCGGTTGGTCCGAATGGTGCCACAGGCCCACATCTCCAGCTTCCTCAGGTCTGTGAACAGGGTAGGGCTTGTGTAGAAGTTGTCTACAAATAGTTTGTAGCCCTTCCCCAGCAGCTGGAAATCTAATAACTGCATCACAGAATCATAACTGAGTCCCTTACCGCTCGCACAAGTGTTCTTCCCCTCATAGACAAAAAAATTGCATGTGTATGCACACGCAGAATCGGCCAAAACAAACAGCTTGTATCCCCATTTTGTCGGTTTGTTGCGCATTGTCTGTTTTTAGGCCAATTCTGGCCTTTGAGGCTACCATTCTCTCATCTATGGAAAGGTTCTGGGCGGGCTGAAAATAGGTCTTGCATGCCTCAACGATATCGTGGTAGAGAGGTTTGATCTTGCAGAGCTTATCAAACCCTGCTGTGCCTCGTTTCGCCTCGTTGTCCTTATCAACCTCTGGGTCACTAATGTGAAGTGCCCGTGAAATTGTCAGAAACCTAGTACAAGACATGCCCGTTGAGGGGAAAGGCAGTTGATAGAGGGGTGCAGTTTTCCAGTAGTCTTTCAGGGTTTTCAACTTCACCAGCCCCATGTAAATGACCATAGACAGGTAGCAAAACAGATCTGAAATGGAAATGTCCTTCCATGCCCCTGTCTTGCCTTCCTGCTTCTTAGCCCCTATTTATTAGGTTTCATCACCAGGGTATCAACAACTGCCGAGGTGAAGAACAACTGGAAAAGTTGCATGGGGCTGTACTTAGAAGTTGGGTCCAATTGAGGCCTACTGGGCGTTTTGGGCGGAAAAGTGGAGCTGGTGGGGCCCATCCTCCTCAAGAACAGAGTGCCAACGGTCCTCCTCCGCTCTGGCAGGTTCCACGCTGGACGGTTCCACGCTGCCCTTCCTCCGCACGCTGCCCTTCCTCCGCTTCTTTGCCGCCGGCTTACCACCCCTTGATGGCCGGCGGGGGTAGGTGTGGTGCCGGATACAGCCGGGGTCCAGCTGGATGGACCAGCTTCAGTGGGGGATTTTCTCCTTGGCTCCCAATCAGAATCGCTGGGACTGTGAAATAAAGACAGACACATATTATATATACACAATTTGTGACCAGGTGAGGTTTGTCAATTCCATTTAGATATAAAATACATGGAAACAATTAGGTAATAATTATACAGACACATATTATATATACACAATTTGTGACCATGGTGAGTTTTTCAATTCCATTTGATATAAAATACATGGAAACAATTAGGTAATAATTATACAGACACATATTATATACACAATTTGTGACCCATGGTGAGGTTTTGTCAATTCCATTAGATATAAAATACATGGAAACAATTAGGTAATAATTATACAGACACATATATATATACACAATTTGTGACCATGGTGAGGTTTTGTCAATTCCATTTTAGAAATAAAATACATGGAAACAATTAGGTAATAATTATACAGACACATATTATATAACACATTTTGTGACCATGGTGAGGTTTTGTCAATCCATTTTAGATATAAAATACATGGAAACAATTAGGTAATAATTATACAGACACATAATATATATACACAATTTGTGACCATGGTGAGGTTTGGTCCAGAGACACACAGACATACACCCACAATGTAGAGCAATATGTACTTTCTACATTTCAATATACTTGTGTACTTTTATATTTCATGTCCTAGTCATATTTTATATAAGGCAATAAAATAAATATCTCAAACAACTCAAATGAATTATATTTGATATTAACTAATTCAAACAACGTTACTCACCGATCCAAAACTGCGTCTTCACCGTGGAGGAACATGTCTTCAAATTCTGAATCCACGGATTCAATCTCACTGGATTCATTTAGATTTAGTTCACTATCACTAGATCTCTCTATTTCATCAATTATATCGTGAATATCTTGTGTACCTGGTCTTGGTCTTTGTTTTGCTGATTTATTAGCCATTATTGTAACTAGAAAATGCTCAGAAAAAAACGTTTGCGGCGCGTAAAACGGCAGGATCCTTCTGGTAGAGTTTTCATGGCGAATAGCTTGTGTACGCATGGCTTTACAACAAAGCCTATTATTTCCGGGTAGAACCATTGCATATGCCCATTACCTCTGTTCATTGGCTATCTATCCAGCTAGATTTCAGAAGAATCAGTGGTCATTGGTCCGAAATACAGTCAATCAACGAAGGACAGGTCATTCGATTGGCGCGTCAGGAGGTCGTTGTTTGGTCTGTTCAAATCAATTGTTTTCGGTCAATATGTCCGGGAAAAAGAAACCATGATGTTTGGTTGTTTTACTAACAAACAGAGGATTCTAATGAAACCGAACTTGACTGATAAACGTCCCTTTAGAGTGAGTAATTACAATGAACTTACGTCCAAGTTGAAGGAGGCTGAATTTTCCACACACAGCCGTTCACAAAATGTTTCGTGTTAGGCTAAAAAATGGATTATATCGAACACAAAAAGCCACTTGATTGTTTCGTCGTGACCTTTGGATTGCCCAAAAGAAGAAAATTCCTAAGGTAATTGATGATTTTTATTGCTATTTCTGACTTTCGTGACTAATGTACTTGTTGTAACTGTACCTAATGTGTTGTTTACTGATCGATAATCGCTTTTGCAGTGAAGCTTTTCGAAATCGGCCATATTGGCTAGATTAAACAAGAGGTATAGCTTTGATATTGCGTATAACACTTCTGATTTAATTGAAGCTAAATATTTATAATTATGACATTTCGCCATTTTTTTTATTTTTTTTCTGAAACGTGCCGCTAGCGGCACCCCAATCCTAGACAGGTTAAATCAGTTTCAGTTTATGCGAGTATATTGCTATTTCCGAAATTTCCTTAGTATTGCGTATTGGGGATTTGGGTATGTTGTGGCACATAGCTATTGTTAGCTGCTAATTCCGAAGTTGAAGACGACGTTTTACAACCAAGCAACGATTTCTTTTGGACAAAGGACACCTTGCCCAAGATTCTGATGGAAGCTCGTCCAAAAGTAAGAGCTATTTATGATGTTATTCCGTATTTATGTGGAAAATGTAAACGCATTTGTCCGCCATTATTGAGGCACTAGTCTGGCTGTAACGCACACTGTATGTCTAGTAACGTTAATTTTAAAAATCTAACTCAGCGGTTGCATAAATAACTAATGCATCTTTCATTTGCTGTCCAACCTGTATTTTTTAGTCAATCTAATCGATAAATAATCGTAAACTTAGGTGCCTTTCCAAAATGGCGCGGCCAGAATGCATGACCTGTTGCCACTGATCACATTGTATAACCACGATTTGTGCTGCTAAATATGCACATTTTCGAACAAAACCTATATGCATTGTGTAATATGATGTTACAGGACTGTCATCTGATGAAGTATATCAAGGTTAGTCCAAAATTATATATCTTTTGCTGTATTGTTTCGATCGCTAACCTGTGC
This sequence comes from Salvelinus sp. IW2-2015, assembly GCF_002910315.2. NCBI lineage: Eukaryota > Metazoa > Chordata > Actinopteri > Salmoniformes > Salmonidae > Salvelinus > Salvelinus sp. IW2-2015. The sequence goes on along the minus strand of NW_019946418.1, from coordinate 1,929 downwards.
TGCTGGTAAATTGCTTGTGTTTCTGGCTATTGTGCTAAGCTAATATAATGCTATATTGTGTTTTTGCTGTAAAACACTTAAAAAATCTGACATATTGGCTGGATTCACAAGATGTTGGGCTTTCATTTGCTGTACGCCTGTGTATTTTTCGAAATGTTTTAAGATGAGTAAATAGTATTTGACGTTGGTCTCTGTAATTATTCTGGCGGCTTCGGCACTATTTCAGATTGCAGCTGCAATGTAGAACTGTGATTTATACCTTAAATATGCACATTTTTCTAAAAAAACATATGCTATACAATAAATATGTTATCAGACTGTCATCTTATGAAGTTGTTTCTTGGTTAGTGGCTATTTATATCTTTATTTGGTCGAATTAGTGATGGCTACTGATGGAGTAAAAAACTGGTGGAGTAAAAAAAGTGGTGTCTTTTGCTAATAGATTTACATATTGTGTCTTCCCTGTAAAACATTTAAAAAAATCAGAAATGATGGCTGGATTCACAAGATGTGTATCTTTCATCTGGTGTCTTGGACTTGTGATTTTATGATATTTAGATGCTAGTATTTACTTGTGACGCTATGCTAGGCTATGCTAGTCAGCTTTTTTTTACTGTGGGGGGTGCTCCCGGATCCGGGTTTGGGAGGAATTAGAGGTTAAAGTCTATGGCCTCTAGGCATGCCGCCTCTGGATGAGCGGTTTCCTGTTTACTTATGGCCTTATACAGCGCGTTGACTGCAGTCTTAGTGCCAGCATCGGTTTGTGGTGGTAAATAGACAGCTACGAAGAATATAGATGAAAACTCTCTTGGTAAATAGTGTGGTCTACAGCTTATCATGAGATACTCATGTATGTGTGTCCTCAAAACCTTSAGACTTCCTTAGATATCGTGCACTAGCTGTTGTTTACATATATACATAGACCCCTACCCTTGTCTTATCAGAGGGATGACTTTATAACACAAAAAACTAAAGACCTAATAACACCATTGATATTTAAAAACAAACAAATAGAGCTGTAAAGAGTTCATTGAAACGGTAACAAAGCGGAGCAGCTACTGAACATGACCTATTCTTTTCTTGCTGTTCTTGTGGATCTTATTGGATGTTTTGGGGAGGGTGTATGGATGGGTGGGTGTCTGGCCAGGAGAATGCTTGTTTAATTTCATAACTGACTATACCCCACCTCTGTTTTGGTAAATGGGCCTGAAGAAATGTAACCACGCTCAAATTATTATTATTATTTATGTATTTATCCTGTATATAACCTGAGAGGTCACATTTAAAAATACATCTCTTTTACAAGTGAGCCCTGGCCAAGAAAGCAGAATATATAGTAAACGCATGAGACACAACACAACATAAAACCTAACATAATAAAATCATAGACAGAATTTAAATATGGATGCATGCAAGGACTGATATTAAAATGATAGTTGTAACCATGTTTTGAGGCGATACAGTGTTTTTTTTTTTACATTGTTTACAAACATTAGAGTAAAACAAGCTTTTATTCAGTGTTCTGATGGGATAGGACAGTTCATCTAAGCTCATGAGGCATTTATAAGTTATATTCTTCAAGAATCAATGGGTATATATCATTAATGTATAAGTCCAAACATGGAGTTAGTGACTACGGATTCTAGTTGTAAACACTTGTTGGACAACACAGTGCCTTCAGAAAGCATTCATACCTCTTGACTCCACATTTTGTTCAAGCCTGAATTAAAACGGATTGAAAAAAAATTATTCACACCCATCTTTTTAAAAATGTTCTTTATTTTATTTCACCAGTTGAAAACAAGTTCTCATTTGCAACTGCGACCTGGCCAACATAAAGCAAAGCAGTGCGACAGAAACAACAACACAGAGTTACATGGAATAAACAAGCGTACAGTCAATAACACAATAGAAAAAAAGAAAGTCTAT
>NW_019946417.1:41502-43045 GCF_002910315.2 Salvelinus sp. IW2-2015 | reverse complement strand
AAGGCACGTTCAGGTGCCGTCAATGTTAAGTTAATGAGAGATTTATAGATCACAGGTGCGTAAGTTACAAATGGGCTTCTTAGAAGCGACCTAAGCAAGGTTTTTTATGCTCAGTATCTTTTATGAATCCAACGTAAACACACCGTCGGAAATGATCTTACGACTAAGTTCAAGTATAAATCTAATAATTTTTTTTTATAAAAGAGGCCCCAGAACTGGACAAGAACCTGACACCCTCAGCACACAGGGGGAAAAACACCTACCTGGAGGTGACAGCATTCCCTCCCCAATATGTCCACCCTAGACACAACTACGACAACATAACCAACAAAAACAGGTCACAATTCCTGCAGCTCTGTCGGACGCTGGGTATGTACATAGTCAATGGTAGGCTTTGAGGGGACTCCTACGGTAGGTACACCTATAGCTCATCTCCTGGCAATAGTACTGTTGTCACRCCCTGACCTTAGAGATCCTTTTTATGTCTCTATTTTGGTTTGGTCAGGGCGTGAGTTGGGGTGGGCATTCTATGTTTTGTTCTATGTTGTCCTTTTCTATGTGTTTGACCTGGTATGGTTCCCAATCAGAGGCAGCTGTCAATCGTTGTCTCTGATTGAGAACCATACTTAGGTATCCTGTTCCCACCTGTGTTTGTGGGTAGTTGTTTCCTGTTTTGTGTTTTTTCACCTTTCAGGACTGTTGCGTGTTCGTTCAYTCTCTTTGTTGTTTTTTGTCATTCAGTGTTCAGTTTATTTGATTACATTTACTATGAACACTTACCACGCTGCGTGTTGGTCCGATGATTCCTATTCCTCATCATCAGACGAAGAGGAGGAGCGTTACAACTGTAGACTACTTAATCACTGACCTCAACCCAGAGTCTCTCAGAGCGTTCACAGTCAGCCCATTAACACCCCTATCAGACCACTGCAAAATCACAGTCTACTTGAACAGAGCAATACTCAATCATGAGGCATCAAAGCCAAAGGAACTGAATAATATTAAGACATGCTATAGATGGAAGGAAAGTAGTGTGGAAATCTGGCCAAAAACTTTTAGGCAACTATAAATTCAACCTTTCTAGACAATTTCCTGGACAAAATGTTTCCCTGTAATAGTGAAGGTGTAAAACTTGGCAGTAGAAAACCTAAACAGTATATTTGACCTCTTAGCTTCTCTATCAAATAAAAAAAATTCAAGCAGACAACCTAAGAAAATCAATAACAATGACAAATGGTTTGATGAAGAATGCAAAAACTTAACAAAGGAATTGAGAAACCTGTCCAACCAAAAACACAGAGACCCAGAAAACCTGAGTCTACGCCTTCACTATGGTGAATCACTAAAACAACACAGAAATACGCTATGGAAAAAGAAGGAAAATCACGTCAGAAATCAGCTCAATGTAATTGAAGAATCCATAGAATCTAACCACTTCTGGGAAAATTGAGAGTTGTCTATCCAAAACGGAGATGTTTGGATAAACCACTTCTCCTATCTTTTTGGCTCTATAACAAAAAACAAACAGCAAAAACATATACAT
>NW_019946417.1:38892-40896 GCF_002910315.2 Salvelinus sp. IW2-2015 | reverse complement strand
GATTGGAGAAAATATCCTCTGGTCTGATGAAACAAAATATAACTGTATTGGCCGTAATGAAAAAAAGTGGCAGGACTGCAAGCCGAAAGAACCAGCATCCCAACCGTGAAAGCACGGGAGGTGGTAGCATCATGTTGTGGGAACAAAGGCACACACCAAGAGCGCGTAGCTTTGCCTTGCAGGAGGAACTGGCTTGCACTTCACAAAATGAAAAGCATCGGCATCCATGATAGTCGTTGAGAAAATTGATAGTGGATATATATGACCAGCAAACATGTTCGAAGACACTCAGTCAGAAGTTAAAGAACTTCGGGTGGCAATATGACGATTATTCCAAATATGGACAATGATCTCTCCCCAAAAGTTTGATCTTTGTCCCCATGTGCAGTTGCAAACCGTAGTAAGGTGGTTTTGGAGCAGTGGCTTCTTCCTTGCTGAGCGGCCTTTCAGGTTATGTCGATTTAGGACTCGTTTTACTGTCATGCACAAAGTAGATGTCCTCACCGACTTGCCAAAACTATAGTTTGTTAACAAGAAATGYGTGGAGTTGTTGAAAAACGCATTTTAATGACTCCAACCTAAGTGTGTCCGACTTCAACTGTATGTTAAAGAGGGTGGAGCTTAAGCTGTATCCCTGTCTCACCCCCGGCCCTGTGGAAAGAAATGTGTGGAGCTTAAGCTGTATCCCTGTCTCACCCCCCTGGCCCTGTGGAAAGAAATGTGTGGAGCTTAAGCTGTATCCCTGTCTCACCCCCCTGGCCCTGTGGAAAGAAATGTGTGTCTTTGTTTGTGTTGTTGCCAACGTCTGACAGAATCTCTGCAGAAGATCTAGGTGCTGTATGGTACAGTATGTTTCCCATGCATTTGATCATGTAGTTCTTTGAAGTTAATTGGATAATCCAGTGGGTTCTGGTCGTCTTTGATAGTTGATTCTGTAATTGATCATGTATATGTTTTTGCTGTTTGTTCTTTGTTTTTGAGCCAAAAAGATTGGATAAGTGGTTTATACATACATTTCCAGTTTGGATAGATAACTCTTYATGTTRTTGTTTGTTTAGAGTTTTCCAATTTTCCCAGAAGTGGTTAGATTCTATGGATTCTTCAATTACATTATGCTGATTTCTGACGTGCAGTTCCTTCTTTTTCCATAGTGTATTTCTGTATTTGCTTATGTGATTCACCATAGTGAAGGGTGCAGTAATTTTATCTAACAAGTAATATCACATAGTCTACACACATGATACGCGCAAGTTCAGCATTATCTAAGTAGGAATGATTAAGGACTAATATAGTATGGGAATGCGATGTCCAAGTGGGAACGGACTAAGATACAGGGTGAATAGTATGGAATACATGTATAGTAGCATATGGAAGATGAGTGATTGCAGATATGTAAACATTATTGAAAGGTGACTAGTGGTTCCATTACTTAAAGTGGCCAGCAGCCTCTAATGTGCGGCTAGTGATGGGCTGTGTTAACAGACTTGGATGGCCTTCGAAGTCTCTCGGCTCGCAGCTGTTGGAGCGGCACCTGTACTGACTCGGCTTCTGGATGATAACGGGGTGAACAGGCAGTGTCTGGGGTGGTTGATGTCCCTTGATGATCTTTGGCCTTCCTGGTGACATCGGGATGGTGTAAGGTGCCTGGAGGAGGTAGTTTTGGCCATGGTGATTGGCGTTGGTGGCTGACGGCGTCACTAGTCTCTGTAGGAGGGACTGTGCAGTGTGTGGGCAAAGAACTGCTGTGATCAGGCGCGCGGTCAGCAGGTGTTTTCAGTTGTGCATTGGCTGTATAAAGATTTGTGAGGGTGTTTGTGGTGACGAGGCAATTTCTTCAGCTCCTGAGGTTGTGAAGAGGCTCGTTGTTGCACGCCTTCCTCAGCACACTGTCTGTGTGGGGTGGTCCTTTCAGTTTTGTCGAGTGGTGTGTACGCCCGAGGAACTGTGGAAGCTTTCACCTTTCTCATACTACTGTACCTCGATGATTCTCTAACACAACAACGG
>NW_019946417.1:33989-35474 GCF_002910315.2 Salvelinus sp. IW2-2015 | reverse complement strand
TGTCGGAGCTAGAAGCACAAGCATTTCGCTACACCCGCAATAACATCTGCTAATCACGTTTATGCGACAAATAACATCTGCTAATCACGTTTATGTGACAAATAACATCTGCTAATCACGTTTATGCGACAAATACAATTTTGTCACGGATCCCTCCGGAAGTTTCATTACGCACACCTGTCCCCTATTCCCACTGATTAGTACTTGTATAAGTGTGCCCTTTGGCTTCCATTGGGCTGTCGATTAGATTATTGTTACAATGTCCGTTGGTGCGTGTGAGTACCTGTGCTGTGTGTTTTGGGCTTTCGTGCCCTTTGTGTTATTTATTTGCGCAGATGATTACGGGTCTCGTCCCGTGTGTTAATCATTGTGTTATTTATTCGAGGTACTCCTCGCTCTTTTGGTTTGGGTCTCAACCTCTGTGTTTTGTATACGTGTTTGATTGGTCTTCGTCCCCGTGCCTTTACACGGCACGCCGTAATTTGGGCATAATAAAAACCCATATTACGCATTCCTCCGCCTGTCTCCCGAATCATTTATACAAATTTGATTTGATTTTTGTTGGTTATGTTGTCATAGTTGTGTCTAGGGGGGTATATTGGGGAGAGAATGCTGTCACCTCCAGGTAGGTGGTGTTTGTCCCTCTGTGTGCTGAGGGTGTCAGGTTCCTGTTCAGTTCTGGCATTTAGGTCTCCAAAGACTAGTACATGTCCCTGGAACTGAAAATGATTGATTTCCCCCTCCAGGATGGAGAAGCTGTCTTCATTAAAGTAACCTGGTATTAGAGGAGAGAGACGACCCACTGGTTTCCCTCTAGGTTACAGAGAGCTGGTAGTCCCATCCACCAAACTACCATGTACGAAACCTGGTATAGAGGAGACAGACCCACTGGTTTCCTCTAGAGTTACAGAGAGCTGGTAGTCCCATCCACCAACTACCAGGTACGAAACTGGTATAGAGGAGAGCACCCTGGTTTCCCTCTAGGTACAGAGAGCTGTAGTCCCATCCACCAAACTACCAGTACGAAACCTGGTATAGAGAGGACAGACCCACTGGTTTCCCTCTAGGTTACAGAGAGGCTGTATGTGCGCATCCCACAAACACCTAGGGTACGAAACCTGGTATAAGGAGGAGACAGACCAGGTGTCTTCTGAGTGACAGAGACCTGATAGTTCCATCCCACCAAACTACCAGGTAAAACCTGCGTTATGAGGAGAAGGGACGCCCACTGGTTTCCTCTAGGTGAGCAGGAGTAGCGAGTCCCATCCACCAACTACCAGGTTGGTGGAAGCGAGCGAGAGAGGTCTCAGTAAGGATTGGAAGTAATGCTGGAATTTGGTAAGAGTGCAGAACTGTAACCCAATCTAGTAAATTAGTCAAAACGGATGACATTTTTACATTTGGAAAGAAAACACAAAGGAAAATTATCGTTAAAGAGAAAAATGTCGTCCTGGGTGTGCAATATTTTCCACACTAGAATTGGCA
>NW_019946417.1:25928-28882 GCF_002910315.2 Salvelinus sp. IW2-2015 | reverse complement strand
TCTATCCAACTGTCTTCTCTCTATCCAATGCTCTGTCATCGTCTGTTCCATCTTCTCTGTCTGTCTGTCTGTCTGTCGTCTCTGTCTGTCTGCGTCTGTCTGCTCTTCTGTCTGTCTGTCTGCTGCTGTCTGTCTCTTCGTCTGTCTGTCTGTCTGCTGTCTGTCTCTCTGGTCTTGTCTGTCTGTCGTCTGTCTGTCTGTCTGTCTGTCCCTCTCTCTCTCTCTTCTCTCTCTCTCCTCTCTTCTCCTCTCTCCTCTGTCTCTCTCACAAGCATGCAGACCACACATAGACGCAAATGTCTGCCGCACCGAGAATGCACCCAACACTCATAAAGGATAAGGCTAAGGCACTTAGCACTTCAATTGAACGGATGCAGGCTAAGCCTTATGAACGATGCAGGCTAAGCCTATTGAACGATCGGCTAAGGCCTTATTAGACGCTTGAATAATGATTGCATTGATTTGTTTGATACTGTCATTCAACTGAGCAATGCTTGTATTAGCAACTCACTCCTTGACACCACACCCACACATATACAGACATGCAGATCCACCACACACACCACCACACACACACACACACACACACACACACACACACACACACACACACACACACCACACACACACACACACACACCACACACACACACACACACACACACACACACACACACCACACACACACACACACACAAAAACACAGAAACACAGACACGCAGACACACACTGATGACTCAGACTCACTCAGGACATAATTTTTCTCAAACAAAAATAGAAGAGAAGAGTCTAGAGTGAAAGAGAGAGAGGACAGAGAGAGAGAAGAAAGAAGAGTAGAGTGGAAAAGAAAAGAGAGAGAGAGAGGAGCAATGCTACAGTATTACAATATGACCCTCTTATCCATTGGACTGAGGTTAATTCATTTTCCATACTGTTAGTCCTGTTAGTTCCTCTGTCTACCACCATGCACGTTCCTCTATATGCAGATAGTTAGCTAGCAGAGAGTAGACCTAACATTGTTGAATATACAGCCATTACACCATAGACAACTAGCATATAATAGATAGTCTGTGGTAGATATTAGCTGATGTACGAAGGGCTATATAAAAGAAACTTGATTTGATTTGATTTGATTATACAGTGACGTAGCCCTTTCCTGCAGTCACATGATCAAAGCGCCCTCTAGTGGCATCATGGGTGGAATGTTATTACTTTTTTAAATAATTTCATACTTTTTTTTTTTTTTTACACAAAAAAAAATCCTGTGTTTCTCTGTCAAACAATTGTGTTGTTTTTCAGTCTTCTGTGAAAAGTGTAATATAAAATAAAAAATATAATTATTATTTATTTATTATTATTATTATTATTATTATATTCTACATAAAGTGTAATATTGGGATGCAAACTAAAAAATGTAATACATTTCAACTCTATATCTGACATGGTACAGGTAGGTGTCTTTTGTTTTTAAGCCCATAACTATGTATGTGAGGTGTATACTTTTGTTTCAAAGCAGATTTGTTTAAGACTACCAAGAATCACTCTGTGACCCTGACTTAGCCCACTGCAGTAAAAGGTTCTATATGACCCTGATTTAGCCCACTGCAGTAAAAGGTTCTATGTGACCCTGATTTAGCCCACTGCAGTAAAAGGTTCTATGTGGCCCTGATTTAGCCCACTGCAGTAAAACGTTCAGCAGACTAACTCATTAACCCAGACTCAGTAGACTAACTCATTAACCCAGACTCAGCAGTAACTCATTAACCCAGACTCAGCAGACTAACTCAATAACCCAGACTCAGCAGTAACTCATTAACCCAGACTCAGCAGACTAACTCATTAACCCAGACTCAGTAGTAACTCATTAATCCAGACTCAGAAGACTAACTCATTAACCCAGATTCAGCAGTAACTCATTAACCCAGACTCAGCAGACTAACTCATTAACCCAGACTCAGCAGTAACTCATTAACCCAGACTCAGCAGACTAACTCATTAACCCATACTCAGTAGTAACTCATTAACCCAGACTCAGTAGTAACTCATTAACCCAGATCAGTAGTAACTCATTAACCCAGACTCAGCAGACGAACTCATTAACCCAGACTCAGAAGACTAACTCATTAACCCAGACTCAGTAGTAACTCATTAACCCAGTCTCAGTAGTAACTCATTAACCCAGACTCAGCAGTAACTCATTAACCCAGACTCAGCAGACGAACTCATTAACCCAGACTCAGAAGACTAACTCATTAACCCAGACTCACCAGTAACTCATTAACCCAGACTCAGCAGTAACTCATTAACCCAGACTCAGGAGTTACTACTGAGTCTGGTTAATAGAGGTAACTGCTGAGTCTGGGTTAATGAGTTAGTCTACTGAGTCTGGGTTAATGAGTACTGCTGACTCTGGGTTAATGAGTTAGTCTACTGAGTCTGGGGTTAATGAGTTAGTCTACTGAGTCTGGGTTAATGAGTTAGTCTACTGAGTCTGGGTTAATGAGTAGTCTGCTGAGTCTGGTTAATGAGTTACTGCTGAGTCTGGGTTAATGAGTTACTGCTGGATCTGGGTTAATGAGTTAGTCTGCTGAGTCTGGGTTAATGAGTTAGTCTGCTGAGTCGGGGTTAATGAGTTAGTCTACTGAGTCTGGTTAATGAGTTAGTCTTACTGAGTCGGGTTAATGAGTTACTGCTGAGTCTGGGTTAATGAGTTACTACTGAGTCTGGGTTAATGAGTTACTCTGAGTCTTGGGTTAATGAGTTAGTCTGCTGAGTCTGGGTTAATGAGTTAGTCTTTCTGAGTCTGGTTAAGATTAGTCTGCTGAGTCTGGTTAATGAGTAGTCTACTGAGTCTGGGTTAATGAGTTACTACTGAGTCTGGTTAATGAGTTAGTCTGCAGAGTCGGGTTAATGAGTTACTGCTGAGTCTGGGTTAATTAGTTAATGTCTCTCTT
>NW_019946417.1:9717-18035 GCF_002910315.2 Salvelinus sp. IW2-2015 | reverse complement strand
ATTAACCCAGACTCAGCAGACTAACTCATTAACCCAGACTCAGTAGACTAACTCATTAACCCAGAGTCAGCAGTAACTCATTAACCCAGACTCAGCAGTAACTCAATAACCCAGACTCAGTAGACTAACTCATTAACCCAGACTCAGTAGACTAGCTCATTAACCCAGACTCAGTAGTAACTCATTAACCCAGACTCAGCAGTAACTCATTAACCCAGACTCAGAAGACTAACTAATTAACCCAGACTCAGACTTCAAATGTCATATTATGTCTATATACAGTGTTGTACATGATGTGAAAATAGTTCATGTGCAAAAGGAAAATAAATAAACATAAATATGGGTTGTATTTACAATGGTGTTTCTTGTGGCAACAGGTCACAAATCTTGCTGCTGTTATGGCTCGCTGCGGCATTTCATCCAACAGATATGAGAGTTTATCAAAATTAGATTTGTTTTCAAAATTGGGTTTGTCTTTTCTCTCTGTTTGTGTATTGAAAGTGCTGAGTGTCTTGGTAAATAGGTCTACATCTGCTCTGTGACATGCACACCAATAAAATCTCACGGTTTGATCAAATGGACTTCAGATTCTGATGTTTGTCTATTTTCCTTCAAAACTTCAAATTTCAAATTCAAAACGGCGAAGCTGGTTCAGTTTTGGGCGGTAATTCCAAATGGTTCAGTTATGGGTTAAGGTTTGGGATAGGATATGAATGGTTAAGTTAAGGGTTAAGGTTTGGGATAGGGTTATGAATGGTTAAGGTAATGGTTAAGGTCTGGGATAGGGTTATGATTGGTTAAGGTAAGGGTTAAGGTTTGGGATAGCGATATTAATGGTTAAGGTAAGGGTTAAGGTTTGGGATAGGGTTATGAATGGTTAGGTTAAGGGTTAAGGTTTGGGATAGGGTTCTGAATGGTTAAATTAAGGGTTAAGGTCTGGGATAGGGTTATGAATGGTTAAGGTAAGGGTTAAAGTTTGGGATAGGGATATGAATGGTTAAGGTAAGGGTTAAGGTCTGGGATAGGGATATGAATGGTTAAGGTAAGGGTTAAGGTCTGGGATAGGGATATTAATCGTTAAGTTAAGGGTTAAGGTCTGGGAAAGGGTTAAAACAAACAAATGAATCAACTGGTTCATGTCTCTGGGTCTACTTGATGGTAATATTGCCTGCTCACCGTGCCCGTTTTGAAACCTTCTCCGATTCTGGGTACCCTAGACGCTTCGGATTTTCGAAGTGGAGTTTCTTTGAGCGCCTGGTGCAGATCACACAACACACACAGGTGCGCGCAACACATCATCACACTACACACAGACACCACACACACACACACCGCTCACACACACACGCACACACTCACACACACACACACACACACCAAAAACACACACATCACAAACACACACACACACTAACACTCTACAATTCTCTCAGAGCAGTCTTTCCTACCTGTTATCATCCCTGCTCTGTGTGTGTGTGGTGTGTGCGTGTGTGCGTGTGTGCTTGCTATGTGTTGCTGTGAGTTTGTGTGTGTGGTGTGGTGTTGTGATGCTGAGTGTGTGTTGTGTGTGTGTGTGTGTTGTCTTCGTGTGTGTGTGCTGTGGTGTGTGTGATGTGCGTGCGGCGTGCACTCACATTTCAACATCCATGTTTAACAAATGTATGAAATGTACACAGTTAAACGAATGTTTTACTTTCGCCTTCTGGCATCTTCTCCCTCGCCTCCCGCCCTTGCTCCCTCCCTACCTCCCTCGCCCTCCCTCCCACCGGGCACAGCCAAAAACAAAACATATAAACCATATTCGCGTAATAATATTTAACTTCTCTCTCTGTCGCTTCTCTGTCATCTCGTCTCTCGTTTCTCTCTCTCCCTCTTGCTCTCTCCTGTCTCTGATCTCTCTCTTCGTCTCTCTCTCTGACCAACATCACCCTTCTCCAGACATGGTTCTGAGATCACCAATCTTCTACACAGTAAGTGAGTACTCAGCTTATAGACGAGAAGCCAGGAACCTGTTTACATGCGAAGCCCGGTAGAACAGGCGGCACAATAGAACACTGCACTACCTGTACCAACACACTTTACCCTGCGCCTCCCAAGGAGTTTTTCTTCAACTGTTATTCTGCTTCTGTTTGTCTTGCTCTTTGGGTGTTTAGATTTGGTAACTGTTATTCTGCTTCTGTTCCTGATCTTTGGCGTGTTACGGGGTACTGTTATTCATGCTTCTGTTTGCTTCTTTGGGTCTCTTAGGCCGGCTACTGTTCTATTCTGCTTTCTGTTTTGTCTATTGGCTTAGCTGGGTAACTTCGTTATTCTGTCTTCTGTTTGCGCTCTTTGGCGTTAGCTGCCGTAACTGTTATTGCTTTCTGTGTCTTGCTCTCTTGGGTGTTAGCTGGGTAACTGTACTTTCCTACTTCTGTTTGCTGCTTTTGGGTGATTAGGCTCGCGTAGCCTGTTATCTGCTTTCTGTTGCTCTTTGGCGTTAGCTGAGAACCTGTTATTTGCTTCTGTTTGCTCTTTGTGGCTTCTAGCGGGTAACTGTTATTCTACTTCGTTTGCTCTTTGGGGTTAGCTGCAGGGTAACTGTTATTCTGCTTCTGTTTGCTCTTTGGTGTTAGGCTGCATAACTGGTATCTGCTTCTGTTTACTCTTTGGCGGTTAGGCTGTGCTAACTGTGTTATTCGCTTCTGTGTTTGCTCTTCTGTGGCTTTAGCCGGGTAAACTGTTATTCTGCTTCTGTTGCTCTTTGGGCGTTTAGGTGGGTAACATGTGTATTCTGCTTCTGTTTGCTCTTTGGTGTTAGGCTGGTAAACCTTTATCTACTTCTGTTGCTCTTTTGTGGGCTTTAGCGGGTAACTGTTCTTATTCTGCTTCTGTTTGCCTTTGTGGCTTAGGCCGGTAACTTCTTTCTCTTCTGTTGCCTCTATTGGGTCTGTTAGGGCTGGGTAACTTATATTCTGCTTTCGTTGCTCTTTGGGCTTTAGCCAGGTAAACTTGTTATTCTAACTTCTGTTTGCTTCTTGAGTGTTTAGCTGGTAACTGTTATTGTAAGGCGCTGTTCGGGAGTGAAGTTCAAGGCAGCAACAGCATGTGCAATAACCAAATGTTCTTTATCATGAAACATGTAGAAAACTTAGGCCCCCAACTAACCACTGGATGACCACTTAAACAACCCCAGACACGGGGATACCGAAAACAGTACACAAACACGATGCACGAAAACAAACACCACCACTTACAAAAACAAACAAATCCCGCACAAAGAAACGTGTATGCCGGGCTGATTAAATAGCCCAAACTAATTAACCCTCATACAAAACATCCGTGCGCCCAATAAAACATAGGAGGGAGAAAAGGATCAGTGGCAAGCTATAGCCGTGACGCCGAACCGCCGAACGCCACCCAACAGGGAAGGAAGCCGCCCGTCAAGTCGTGACAGGTAACCCCCCCTCCTGACGCGCGGCTCCCGCAGCGCCCGACTACCGGCCTCGAGGTCGACCCGGAGACGAGGTGCAGGGCATCCGCGATGGAGGCGATGGAAATCCACCACATAGACGACCAAAATGTCCCCCACCGGTACCAGCAACCTGCCCTCCGACCTTAACCCCTTCCCAGTCCACGATGGTATGCAGGCCCCTCCACCCGGCGTCTCGAATCTAGAATTGGCCCTATCGTGTACGCCGGGACCCCTCGATGTTTCCAGAGGGGAGGGAGGAACCTCCTACTCAACCGTCCTGCAGGCGGCACCAGCTACCACCGGCCCTGGAGGAGAGACACATTGAAACGAGTGGGTTAATACGGATAATAGAAGGGAGTTGTTAATCGATAACACACCTCGTTTATTCTCCTCAGACTTTGAAATAGGCCCTTACACACCTGCGACCCAGCTTCCGGCAGGGCAAGCGGAGGGGCCAGGTTTCGGTTCGAGAGCCAGACCCCTGTCCCCCAGTAAAAAACCGGGCCTCATGCGGTGGGTGCGGTCTAGCACTCCTCTTCTGCCGTCCACTAGCTTGTTTTGAAGTGCATCATGGACGGCTCTCCATTGTCTCCTTGACGCGCACCCATTCCTCCAACCGCAGGACCCGGTTGGCTCGGGAGCCATGGTGCCAGGACCGGGCTACCCCAATACACACTGAAAGGACATTGTTAGCTAGAGGATGGCGTAGTGATTCTGGGCCATTTCGGCCCAGGGAATGATATCTCGCCCACATCCCCTGGCCGGTCCTGACAATCACGACCGCAAAACCTACCCACCTCCTGGTTCACTCTCTCCACCTGCCCATTACTCTGCAGGGTGATAACCGGACAGGTAGGCTGACCGAGACCCCCCAACCGGCCTTCCATAAACCCCTCCATACTCGGACGTGAATGGGGACCCCGATCAGAAACAAAGTCCTCCGAGCCACCCCTTAGTGCGGAAAGACGTGGGGTGAATAATGCCTCCGCAGTCTGTAGGGCTGGTGGTGAGAATACCGGGCAACGGAGGAGACGACAGACTTCGAGAACCGACCACATATCACCAGTACCGTATGTTCCCCTGAGACGGGGAAATCGGTCAGAAAATCTACGGACAGGTGCGGACCAAGGCGTTGGAGAACGCGGAGGTTGTAACTTCCCTCTAGAAGGTGCCTAGGACCGTACTCTGGTGCGCATACCGAACAGGAGGAAACATAAACACCTAACTCTCTTGCCAAGGTAGGCCACAAGACCTCCCGAGCTCCCCACTGGCCTCTTCACCCCAGGTGACCCCGAGGAGGTTAGACATGAGCCCACCGAATCCAATTGGCATGTCCCGACACCAAGCGCAACTACTATCCGCCCACCGGACACTGAGAGGAGCGGTTCGCCCGATAACGCCCGCTCGATGTCCGAGTCCACTTCCCACACCACTGTGCTATCAGCCTAGAGGCGAAGCATGGAGTGGGTTCGGTGGGCCGATGCGTGCGAGTCGTAAAAACGGGGACAGTTGCCCAATCCCCCAAACAAAAAAAAATCCCCTCCCCCAGCCTTTACGTTCTGGGAGCCGCCGGCTAACGTTAAGTAAACGGGAATCGGGAAAAGAACATCGGCCCACCTTGCTGACGTTGATTCAGTCTCCTGCTGCCCGAATATACTCGCAATTCTGGTGGTCGGTCCAGATGAGAAAAGGGTGCCTTAAGCCCCCTCCAAGCCATTGTCTCACACCTTCAGGGCACTGACCACTGCTAACAACTCCCGTCCCCCACATCATAGTTACGCTCCGCTGGGCTGAGCTTCTTCAGAAAAAGCACAGGGGGAGTTTGTGGCATCGAAGGCCAGCAGGATAAGCGTACCAGAGTCGCGTGATAGCACAGCACCTACCCAGGCCATCGGACGCGCCAACCGTCCCACTATGAATGCTAGAGAGGATCCGGACTGACCAACAGGGCGCATCCCCGTGAACAGCCCTCTCAACGCTGTGAAAAGCTCCTCCCTTTGCTACCACTGCAAACGCCAACCGGACCCCCCCTTCAGCAGTGAAGTAAGTAGGAGCTGCCACCTGGCCAAAACCCCGGATAAACCTCCGGTAGTAGTTGGCAAACCCAAAAACCGCTTGCACTTCTTTACCGTTGGTCGGAGTCGGCCAATTACGCACGGCCTTAATGCGTCACTCCCTACCACCACGCCGACGGTGGAAATGCGGATAACCAGAATAAGAGACGCCGTTGAGAACACACACTTTCTCAGCCTTGCATATAGTCATGGCTCCCAGTAGTTACCAAGCACCTTGCTACCAGAGAGCACATGCGCGCGTAAGTGGCTGAGTAGATCAGAATGTCATCGATATAAACAACCATCCTGCCGTGCAGGTCACCTGGAGAATATCGGTCTACAAAGGATTGGAAAACGGCTGGCAGCATTCTTTAACCCATACGCCATGACGCAAAAGTACTCATAATGCCCCGATGTGGTACTAAAATGCGGTTTCCACTCGTCTCCTTTCCGAATACGCAGCCAGACTATACCGCCGCTTCCTGAATTCCAATTTTGTGAAAACTGCCTCCGGAAATGATTCCATTGCACGTAAGCAATGAGAGGTATGGGTAAACTAAACCCCAGGTGATGGCATTTAGACCTCTATAATCAATTACCGGACGCAAAACCTCCCTCCTTTTCTTCACAAAAAGAAAACTCGAGGAGGCGGGTGAGATGGAGGACCGAATGTACCCTGTCCAGAACTCATGACATATTGTCTCCATTAGCCACCGTCTCCTCTTGGGACAATGGGTACACGGACTCTGGGAAGCGCAGAGTCTACCCTGGAGATCTATCGCACAATCCCTTCCCGGTCGATAAGGTGAATATAGGGCTTTCTTTTTACTGAAAGCGATTCGCCAAATCGGCATACTCGGGAATGCGCACCGTGAACCCTGTCTACTTTCCACCACTCGCACCGATGGAAACTCCCCAAAACACACTTCCAAACACTCCTTTCGACCACCCCTTGTGAGAACCCCTGTTTCCACGAAATTATCTTAGATTGTCCGGGCCAGCCAGGGGAATCCCTAGTACCACCGAACGCAGGCGAATCAATAATATACAAAAAAGCTAATACGCTCTTATGATTCCTGTCGTCACCATGTCCAGCGGGAACGTGGTCTCCCTTGACCACCCTGACCCTAATGGCGCTATCTAGGAGTGCACGGGAAAGGGAGAAATCTATCGCACAACGGAACCCGTAACTAAGAGCAGTCCGCGATCATAAAGTTCCAGCTGCGCCTGAAATCGAACTAAGCGCCCTATGCTGGAAGGGGGAAAATTCAGAAAAAAAATCAAACCAAACATGTGACTAACAGGGGGTATCTGGTTGAGTTTGGTGCGGACTCACCTGGGGTGATCGAGAAGTGTTCCGCTTGCCATCTCCGACTCAAACCAGACGGACCCCCCCAGCCACCGATCGCCTCGTTCCTCTCCGACCAAGCTGGTGCAGGAGACCTCCTCCTCCGGGTACCCCTCTGCCAGCCCCTCCCACCGTCCATCGGAATAGGAGCGGAGGGGGCTGTGTGGAAAACTACAGGACCCTCTCAGAACGCGCCCGCGGCAGCCAGCAGAATTGTCCAGACGGATAGAGCATGTCACAATCAGCTCATCCAGGGAAAAGCGGTTGTCCCGACATGTAGCTCCTGCGACTCCTCCCGCAAGACTACACGGTAGTGATCAATAAGGCGCCTGTCGTCTCCACCCAGATTCCTGCACAGGAGTCCGGAAACCCAAAGCGCGTAATCCTGGCGCCCTCTTTCCTGCCTAAGGTGGAACAGTCTTCTCCCGCCGCTCGGGCCCTCTTGGAGGTGCGTCAAATACGCCACCGAAAACGCGGCGGTAACATCTGGGTAGTCCTCCTTACGCTGAGTCTGGGCCATTCCAGACTGCGTTGCCCACTCCAGAGCACGACCCGATGAGCAGGAGCGAGACACTCAACCCTTCCGCTCCACAAAAAGTGGGTCTTACAGGTAGGCAAGTACAGCTCCAGTTGGAGTAGGAACCCCTGGCACCCGCCCCGATTCCATCATAATCCCTCGGAGTGTCAATGGAGACGCTGGAGGCCGAGGGATGGAGAAGTCCTGGCTGGAGGAAGCCGAGTGAGAAGAAACCACTCCTCTTCATCGGATCCATACGTTCCATTATTGACTCCATCGCTGATCCAATTAACGGTATAACCGTGGTGTGATGCAAACACCTCCTCCATCAGAGGGGAGGTTGGCCGTTGCTCCTCTGACTCCATAATTATAGGTGCGGATTCGTAAGGCCTGTGACGGAGGAATCAAGCCAGCAAACAGCAGGTGCAATAACCAAGTGTTCTTTAATGAAACATGTAGAAAACTAGGCCACCCAACTAACACACTGGGTACCACTTAAAAACAACCCCCAGACACGGGAATACGAACAGTGTACACAAACACAATCACGAAACAAACACACCATGCTCTGGGGGACAAACAAACAATCCCGCCCACAAAGTAAGAGTGATGACCGGTGCTGAATAAATAAGCCCAACTAATTAGACCCTATACAAAACAGGCGCGCTCCAATAAAACACATAGGGAGGGGAGAAAAGGATCAGTGGCAGCTAATAGGCCGGGGGTGACGACGACCGCACCAACGCCACATGCCGAACAGGAAGGAGAGCCTCCCGCTCGAAGTCTTGACATGTATTAGATTCGTTTGCTCGTTGGGGTTAGGTGAGTAACTGTTTATTCTGCTTCCCTGTTTACTCGTATTTTGGGGCTTTAGGCTGTGTATACTGTATTCTGCTCCTGTTACTCTTGGCTGTTAGCCGGTTAACTGTTCTTCTCTCTCACTCT
>NW_019946417.1:6978-8250 GCF_002910315.2 Salvelinus sp. IW2-2015 | reverse complement strand
TGCTTGTGTTTCTAGCTCCATCAGTTCACTAATACCTAGCTACATGCTTGTGTTTCTACAATGAAATATTTGACATAACTCGTAAAGGATGGTATGATATAATCCTTAACTTGTTTCTAACAAGTGTAGCACGTTGTAAACAACGTTTGCACTCCGAGAATGAGAATGAATGTAAATGAATGTAATTAATACATGCATTAACAGAAATGAATGTGACCAAATGATGGGGATTAACGGTACATTTACTACTGGTTACATTTGTAATGGGGAATTCATAAAGGTAAACAACCAAAAGGATAACACAATAACACAATAAATGCACAAGAATTGGCGGGAGACAATCTGGCGAGCTGAGCGAATTCTGAAGAGATGTGCCAATATCTTTGCCACACACTCCTTCCCTTCTTCTTGTCTCAACATTTCAAATTATTCTCGAGACGCATCATCTTCACATATATATTTTAGATGCATAGGTTTTCACGGAGAGCCACGTCTCGGTAATCAGCTAATCCTGTTGGCACGCAGTCTGCAGTGACTACTGCTACTGAATCTAGTCAGGCTACTCATCAGGTTAGGAATTAGATTGTATTATTAGCATTCAGAAACTTTATTAGAAAGGTGATTGTTTTCAACCCCCTGCTCTCAGGATCCTTACTCAAAAACATCTTCCCGCGATTATGCCCCCAAAAGCCGACACCACGACGGCTCTCAAGGAACTACTCTGGACTATGTGCAAACTGGAAACCGCTTATCCTGAAGGCCGCATGTTATTATAGCTAGGGACTTGAACAAAGGAAATCTGAGGAAAATACATCTCCTGTGCTACACGCACAACACGTACCCTGGATTATTGCTACTCTCTGGCTACAAGGCCCTCCCCTGCCCTCAGATTGGCAAATCAGATCATTCCTCCATTCTACTGCTGCCCACTTATAGGAAAAAAACTTAAACAGGAAGCTCCCATGGTAAGGACAGTGCAAGGTTGGTCTGACCAGTAGGAATCTATGCTTTAAGACTGTTTTGGTCATGCGTACTGGAAAAAGTTCTGGGTTGCTTCAGAACATTTCCCAGTATACACTGACTCGTCTCTGGGTTCATCAGGAAGTGCATAGAGGATGTTGTTCCTACAGGATGTTGTTCCTACAGGATGTTGTTCCTACAGGATGTTGTTCCTACGGGATGTTGTTCCTACGGGATGTTGTTCCTACAGGATGTTGTTCCTACAGGATGTTGTTCCTACGGGATGTTGTTCCTACAGGATGTTGTTCCTAC